>NW_010202657.1:0-43950 GCF_000695765.1 Mesitornis unicolor | reverse complement strand
GGCTGTCCTTTAGCGGCACCAACAGTGCTGCAGCAGGGATGGGGGTGGTGGACAAGGGTCTCTCCTGGTCTTCCCAGCCCCAGCACTGGGAAGAGGAGCTGGGGAGACCCTTCCCCATGCCAGAGGGGGTCTGGGCACTGCAGACCCCTCCCGGCCACCCCCACCGTGGTGGAGCAGCTCAGGGCTCCCACAGGATGGGGCAGGAGGGGGCCTGGGTGCTCATCGCTCTCCATCACCTCCTCCACTGCCCCATCCCAACCTGTTCCGACACATCCACGGCACTCCTCGAAACCCTCCGTGAGTCAAAGTCAGCCTTAAATCAAATCATCCCCAACAACAATGACATTAATTATGCTTTTAACACATTTTACTGCTTCCCCCCTTCCCTTCACGCCACATCTGTGTGAACAATATCCAAAAGATTTACGGTTTTCTCCCGTAATTACAGACACACAGCCAGCTCACTTATCAAAATACTTGCTGAGCAATCAGGCTCCGTTACAGTCTCTGCCAGAGATTTGTGTTGACAGCAGCCATTCAAAGCAAAAAAAATGTTGAATCAGGACTTATGTGGTGCACGGAAAGTATTTCCACAAAGAGTTTGCCTGTCAAGAGACACACGGACACGGAGCGGATGGGGACAAAACGATGGGATCTGGGGAGCAAAGAAAGGGATGGATGCTGTGGGGAAGCAGAGAGAGGAGGAAGAGGAGGAGGAGGAGGAGGAAGAGTGCAGAGATCACAGGGGAGCAGCTTTGGGGTACACATGTGTGTGCATCTGCGTGTGCACGCGTGTGCGAGCAGCAGGAGCGCGGGGAGGGAAGATAACTGGGTTCTGGAAACTGAGCTGACATTTGGTACTCATAGCACAGGAGAAAATTTAATGAGGACAAAAATACATCTTCCCTAATTCCCCTAAGAAATCATTAAAACATTTTGTTATTCCTAAATGTCTGGAAAACGAATTAGCGGCCCTGCAGGAGCCCTTCTGCGCATCTTCATCCGTTCGCAGCCGCATGGCCTCGCCGTGCCGGGGGCTGCTCCGTGCCCAGCAAAGCAGCAAGGAGGGGGGTCCCAGCCCCTCACCCTGCCCTAGCACCGCCTCTGCCAACATAAACCTGGGGGGCAGCCCTGTGCCTCAGTTTCCCCCTCCCAAGCAGTGTCCCAAATGGGGGATACACCCCAGCACAGCAGCAAAATGGGGAAAAAGCTGTCCCCAAGCCGTGCTGTGAGCTGCCACTGGGCCGTTTGGGTGAACTTACCATCAAAAAGACAAGCGGGGATAGCCGTGGTGTTACTACAAGAGCTGAGCAAATGTATTCCTTTCCTAACGTCAAGATGCATTTGGCTCAGGGGCTGCACCGCGGCGATGGCAAAAGCTGCTCTCGCTCCTCTCTTCGGCCGCTGCTTGCAGAGCACCATGCAGCGGCGGGCGACTCGTTAGGCAGCCAGGTCACCACCGCGCTGCTTACCTGGAGCTTCGATTAATTGCTTGTAAACGCTCAGGAAAGCCGTCTCAGCCTCCTTGCTTCTCTTACTAAGTGCAATCACCTGCGGGGAGATGGAAAAATCGGGTGAGGGGTGGGTTTGGGGCTGGGAACCGGCTCTGTTGAGCCACTGGGACCAGTGGCACCCATGACCAGCACTGGGGTCACCCCCGGCACGGCTCCGTGTCCACTCCACTGCTCGCTGCCTTTGACTAAACTCCTCGCGCCGCTGCCATGTCACGTCGCCCTAAATCATTGATGCGCTCTGAGTAAATGAAAATTATAATTTAATGTCGGCGCTTAAATAAGAAATAAAGCCTGCCTGGTGTTGTGCTGGCCGGGCCGGATCCACCACACAGCCCTCTCCGGTCACCCTTCCCGCTACGGCGTGGCACCAGGACACCGTGTCCCCGATCCCCTCGGTGACGCCAACGCTAGCACGCAGCATCGCTAATAACTCAACAACGTATTAAGCTGCTCCTATCCAACATTTATGAGCATGAATCATTTACTCCCCTTAATTTCTCCAAGCTCAACGATGCCTCAAGGCAGGGGCTGCTGCCCCCAAGGGTCTCCTTCCCACCCAGTCCCACCAGCAGTGGCTGGGATGGGGCACTGGTGGGACACAGGGACCACATGGGATGGAGCTGACCCATTCCCAGCCAGAAAACACCCAGTTTGATGCAAACTGGTGCCAACTGGGGATGGAGGGAGAGGCTTCCGGCTCGGCCCAGGTTGCCATCGCTTGTCATTCACAACCTGAGCAAAGTGCTCATTTGTAATCCAGCAGCCACCTGAGCAAAAAAAAGCCTTCTCCTTCCACGCTCGCAGGCACTGGAGCACAAAGATCATTTTTCTATTGTTAAAATTGTATAAAGCCAGGCTTTTTATAGCGGCTCGTACACAAACCTGCTTTCTCGGCGCCGCGCTTCCTCCAGCAGAGGAGGAAATTTCGGGGGCTTTTTCTTCGGCGCTCTGCAAAAATGCTTGGCTTCGGGGTTCTTTAAAATCATAATAATGAAGCGGGGAGGAGAGGGGGGAGGCAGCGAGCAGAGGGCAAGCAGTGCTGCCTGTGCATTGTAGCACGTGGATTTGGGGTGGCACAGGGAGAGCCATGCCAGGAGGTCCATAAGGATGCAGGGACACATGGGGTGCTCCACAGTGTCACCCCCTCAATTCCTGCACCCTTCAGACATTGGGATGGCTCTGGGCCTGCTCCAGCTGCTCTGAGGGGCTTCATCTCCTTGAGATGGGGTTGACCAAAGGATGCAGAGCAAAGCCAGCCCTAACATGTCCTCCATCACCCCCCTGTGCATGGAGGAGCCAGCCCATACCCCCACATTGGGCTGTTTCCACCAAATTGTATCCCTAAAGTCACATCAGAGAGACAAAATGTTCCTCAAGGGGAAACTTTGAAGCCTTTCCTTGATGATCCTGATGGAGACCCCAGCATCCCCCACCAGGAATGCTGCGGCTCTGGGGGGGCAGGAGCCTGCAGCACCCCCACGCCATGGTCCCATGGATGTCACCTCTCCATGGCCACTCACCACGGGCTCAGCAGGGACGGACCCAGCTTTCCTCCTGGTTCACATGAGGGATCCCTTCCACCCATTAATTACCACCAGCATCTTAATTGGAGCCGCAGGACCCGCAGTTTGCTGGTGAGGAGGCATTTGGGGGCTGTTTCACCAGCCCTGGCTCCTGCTCTGTCCCCCCCCAGTTTGGGACCAGCACATTTCATCCCATGTTGGTACCGCGGCATCACCAGCACAGGCATCCACTCTGCTCTTTCCGAGTGCCACTAAACTTCAAGGAAATGTCAATGATTAAAAAAAAAAAGCTATTTAAAATTTTCAGCGACCTTTTCCAGCTGGGGATAATTCACCAAAATGCCAGGGGTGATTCCCACCAGAGCAGCTCCACATGCTGCAGAGCACAGCTCACCCCAACCCCGAAACTGCTCTTATTCCTCACATAGAGCTGAATAAACTCCCGAGAAATGCATGCATCAGCCCTAAAATTGAGGTTTTGTAGAAAAAAAGGCTAAATCTTGGCTTCCTCAGGGCAGAAGCTGGGCTAAAAAGAGGAGAAAAGTCATAAAAAGGGGGGAACTGAACGTTCCCACAAGCAGCCCCAGCTCAATGGGGTCGGGACGGTGCCATCCACACTCCCCCCATCACCACGATGCCCATGGGCGATGGCAAACTCAACACCTACAAAGCCCTCGTGGGCCATTGGTGAGTGCTGCCACCGCGTTACATCTCAACCTCCCATTAATTCCTATTTTTCCCCCCCTCCATCCCTCCACACCATCGGCGGGCTCAAGGTGAGGCACGGCAGCGGTGCGGGATCGCTGCCGTGTGATGAATTGCATTTACGCGCCGGGTCCTTTTCATGGCTGGTGACTTTCCAGCAAAGCAATTATCACTCTAGAATGTGTAATAGCCTAATTAATTACTATTGTCAGGCTGGCCTCTGTGCCATGATTATACCTTCTGAAGCCAACTTTTTAAACATTTGGAAGCAGAAATATTAATATAATTGACTGACAAAATGGTAAAACTCCCCCGGCACAGGCGGCCCTCCTCCCGGCATGGCGGCGAGGAGCGACCGTCTGAGCATCCCCTCTCCAAAGGCGCGGGATTTGCATCGCACCGGCGACGAGTTTATTCTTATATCCATGAGATCAAGTGCAGGATAAGTAGTGGGTTATTTCCATCTAAATACTGGTGGCAGTAAACCGCAAATGAGCTCTTTTTCAGCGGCAAGGAACAGCTGTCGGGGGAGAAAGCGGCAGCAGAGACCCCAAATGTTGAAGAAAACTGATGAAAAAATACATTCAAGGCGTCGCTATTTTCCTCGCTTTTTTTGCTGATGCGAAAAGAAGTTGGGGAGAGTAGGAGGGTTGTGGAGGGGGGAGAGCTCTGGGTGATGGGGGCTGCAGCCCTCATGTGACACCGGCCCTGTGTCGGGGTCCTTTGCTGCCTTCCTGGTGCCCTGCGTCCAACCAACTCCTTAAACCCGTCACATGCATGCACAAATCCATTGGAAACACTCACAAACCCGTCACACACACACACATAAACCCATCACACACATGCACGGCCCCATCACATGCCCACAAACCCATTGCATACCCACAAACCCACCACACAAACCCATCACATGT
Organism: Mesitornis unicolor; assembly: GCF_000695765.1. NCBI lineage: Eukaryota > Metazoa > Chordata > Aves > Mesitornithiformes > Mesitornithidae > Mesitornis > Mesitornis unicolor. The sequence goes on along the minus strand of NW_010202657.1, from coordinate 39,294 downwards.
CGACAAACCCATCCCACAAACCCATCGCACAGGCACAAAGCCATCCCACAAACTCATCACACAGGCACAAACCCATCACACACGTACAAACCCATCACACAAACCCATGACACAAACCCATCGCACGTCCACAAACCCATTACACAAACCCATCACATGTCGACAAACCCATGACACAAACCCATCGCACAGGCACAAACCCCACGCACAAACCCATCACACAAACCCATCGCACAGGCACAAACCCATCACACAAACCCACTGCACGTCCACAGACCCATCACGCATGCACAAACCCAATGACATAGAGCAGAACACGGCACGGTGGTGGCGTTGGGTTGATCATTGGCCTCAAAGATCTTAAAGCTCTTTTCCAACCCTAATGATTCAATGAATTTTCTCCCAAGCTGGGCCCTGTTTCACAATAGACCCAGCCCATTGCCTTCAATGAACCATTATTTTAACAAACCATTGTTCTTTGCATAAATAACGCATCCCTTACCAACGTCTATGCCCGTGGCCACAAAGGTTGATAACCATTGGTGAAGAAAAGCAAAATCTGCTAAAAGGGGGATGTCCTGCCCTAGAAAGGCCCCAGAGTTGGATGATTGCTCAAGAAAGATGTAGTTGCCAAGAGCTGCCAGTAATTGGGGATTATTGTGACCACCGACTGTCATCCCCCCACTCAAGAAACCCTCCGATGCAACTTGAGCGCATGCTTAATGGGTTCAGAAAGTTTGGGAAGCGTTCTGACAGAGACAGTGACGTAGAAATCATGTAAGTAAATATATATAATGAAATAGCTAAAATAGATGCATAAAAATAGTGAAGGCGCTGACCAAGGGGGTGTCAGCTTTGTGGGGTTGCCACCTTGCACCCATCTTTGTGCAAATGTGCAATAAAATACCCCTGCGCTGGGTGTATATTGGCACACCAGGTAAACCACCCCATTTTGGGGTCTACACCATCACAAACCCATCACACACGGACCCATCGCACGCCCCCAAACCCATCGCGCCCCCACAATCCTTTCCTCCGAAGGCAGAAGCAGCTGGCAACGTTTTCACAAGGCCAAAAAAGCAATTCACGTCAAAAAAGATCAATAATATAAAAATAAAGCCTGAGAATTCTAGTTAAAGGGAACATCACAGAAATATGTTGTTCACGTTCATGATTCGGAGATTAAAAAAAAAAGGAAAGAATCGATATAAGTTCTTCAGATGATGTTATTTCTAATGAGAAATATACCGAGACTGCTGCAAATAACTGCTTAACGAAGAAAAAAAAATGCATTAATAATTTACTTTATAAAGCATAGGATCTCGAACGCAAGAAAATTGCTGCTGGTTCTTAATTTTGTTGTAATACTTCCTGACAAGCTCAATGATGCTTTGGCAAAGTTCCTTCGAGCAGAGGCAGGGAACGTTCAGCTCAGCATTAGGTTTTGGGTTTTCTTCTACCCCCTTTTTCCATGTATCCCGGCTTGGGCGGCTCCAGGAGAAGCCCGGATTTACCATCCTCACCGACATAATGTAATACAATTTTTTTGGCTGGTTTATGTTGGGATTTTTATTCTTAATTTTTTCCTTTTTTTTTTCCTTTTCTTAATTTATTTTTTTAGTGCATTTGCTGACAGTTGGCAACTCCATCTGCTACCAGCACATGCACCCAAAGGAAAAGCTTCAGCATCAAACCCAGCGCGGCTCAAGGCAAGGGCTGGTTTCCCACCATCGGCGTGCGAAGGTGTCACCCGGTTGGGACAACTCCTAATGGCACTGGATTTCAAAATAGAAAATCATATTCCAGCAAAGTTATTTTCCTAAAAAGTTCTGCCAAATTCCCAGGGCATGGAAGATGTGGGGTGATGGGGGGGGTTCCTACCGGTCCCCAGTTTGGGATGGAGCCGGGCTGGCCCCATCACATGGGAACACCCCGAGCACCGCAAAGTTTCACCTCCCATTTAGCAGAACAAAACTTTTAATTTAGATGTTTTCATCTATCTATCAGAGTAAAAAAAAAATAAGTTTAAAATAATGACTGTAATAAATGAAGGTAATTAATTGTAGTTTGTTCCTTTACTGTCTAGTCAGCTTAATTTTACCTTTTCATCTAATAATGAGAAAATAATTTTTGTGCTCTGAGGGTTAATGATATGTAACTGCAAGAGCTGCTAATTGCATGTTGCAAACTATTCATCAAAATCCCCATCTGCGCTACTTGATTATGTTTGCTAAATTATTGCTTTGAATTATCTTTCATAAAGCAACTTTTGTAATTAGCAGGGCTTTCGCTTTGCTCTTTTCTCCGTCAGAAGGATATTCAAACTTTGGCCGTCTCAAGCTGTTGCCATTAAACTGCCGGCGCGGGCGGCTTTTGGGGAGAGAAAGAAACTGCCCTGAAAGGGAGGGGGAAATAAAACCCAGGTTTAATATTTCAAAATTATGACTATTATTATTATTTCTTTTTTTCCTGCAAATTTACACAAAAGAGCTGGGGGGGGCAGGGGATGTTCGCCATTCGTCATCATCTGGTGACGCAGGGGATGCTGCGCTTGGCTCTCCTGGGTTCACGGTCATGGGGGAGTGGGAAAAGTGAGGGTTTTTGGGGGAAAAAGGGACTAAAGAAGTGGTTTTGAACATTTTGAAAAGAGGGAGGGAAGGAGAAAATGAAAAAAGAAGGGAGGAGGAAAAGGAGAAAAGAGCTAAAGGCAGGAGAAAACGGAGGAAAAGGGAGGAGAAAAAAGAAGAAAAGAGAGGAAAAGGGAGGAGAAAAGAGAGGAAAAGGGAGGAAAAGGAGAAAAGAGAAAAGGAAGAAGAGAAAGAAAGAAAGAAAGAAAGAAAGAAAGAAAGAAAGAAAGAAAGAAAGAAAGAAAGAAAGAAAGAAAGAAAAGAAAAAGGAGAAAGGAGGAAGAGGAGAAAGGAGGAAAAAGAAAAAAGGGGGAAAATATTTTGAAAGAAAGAAATAAGTAAAAAGAGAAAAAGGAGAAAAAAAATGAAAAAAAGGAGGGGAAAGAGAAAAAAGATTTAAAAATGAGAATGAATGAGAGGAAGAAAAAGAAGAAGAGTGAGGGCCCAGCCCCAGCAGCAGCCGCGCTGGTGCCCATCCTGCACTGTCTGGCACAGATGCAGCCAAAAATCCTGACTTGGAGGGAGCAGAATTCACCTTTTCGGGATAAAATGCCCCAAAACCTCCTGTAGAAAAAACACCCTGGAGGGGAGGAAGGCGTCGGAGCTGGAGAATCGCAGTCTGATCTCCCTCCCAGCCCATAAATCCAGAGCCACTTGGGTGCAGGGACCGGCTGGGGCTCCCCAAAGGACATCACTCATCTTCTTGTAGCGCATCTAATGAAGATTATCGGAAAAAACGCAGTATTTAAAAGACTGAAAATGTATTCCTATTGTTATCACTCTCTTTTATGTGTTTATGCATAGTGCATCGGAATGAATCAATACTGGATTGCCCTATAAATAAATGAGCATATCAGTAAACCCAGTAATAAAATGAAGTGATGAAAAATATGGAAATCAGCCGCATTTGTGTAAATCCACTTATTGTTTACTTTAATATTTTCTCATGCAGTTCCGTAGCTCCAAAGAGACAGATTTTGAAATCAGGTAATGCTCGGCAGATGACAGATCCTAATGTGTCGCTGCTGGCGAGCGCCGAGTGCCGGCGGCTCCCCAGGGGTTTCCATCGAAGCACATTAGAGGAGCAGAGAAAGCAGCCCCCGAAGAGAAAGCATTCAGGAGCCGGCGAGAAGAGGTATCCTGAGGTGCAACGCATCGCTTGCTGGCTCCAGGGAGCAAAGCCAAGGCATCTGTGGAGACTCCAGGGATGGGGTATGGGCATGGGGATGGGGTATGGGGAAGCGGGACGGGGTATGGGCATGGGTCAGGTTGGAGAATGAAGGGAGATGCCTTCTGCAGCAAGGTGGTGGGCTGGGACCATGTCGTCCCATGCTGGGGCTTGCCTCCTCCTCAGATTGCCCATTGCAACTTCATCTGGTGTATCCCAGTCACATCGTGGCATCTCCTGGCCACATCATGGCACCTCTCAGTCACGTCATGGCATATCTCAGCCACATCGTGGCATCTCCTGGCCACAGCATGGCCGTATCATGGCATCTTGGAGCCACCTCCTGCTCATGATGGCTCCTTCCCCTCCCTGGAAGCCCTCTAGGCAGGGCCACCATCCCTGGTGTCTTCCAGGGGCCATCAGTGATCTCTCCAGCAGCAGGGCCTTGCCCGCCCTGCCTGTATCCCTACCCATGCATGGTACAAGGACCACCCAGTCCTGAACACGGAGGCAAAGCAGATGGATTTTATCAGACTTTCATCAGCCACAGAAACTCCTCAGGGGCTGGGGACAGTGACCCTGTGCCTCGGCCACACCAAGCTGGGAAGCAGATCATGGCTGGGACCATGGGGGGGTGAAGGCAGGTTCTGCCTGGGACCATGAGAGGGAAGGGCAGGTCCTGCCCACTCCCTGCCCATCTCTCCCTTAAGCATCCCCCTATAACACTGCCAGTTTTTCCTCCCACTCACCCAGGCAGGCAGAAAACACCTCTCCCCGCTCAGCCTCCAAAAAAAGCTATTTTAGAGTTGCTCTTTTTTTTTTTTTTTCACCATCTCGTCTTTTTTTAAAATATTTTTTTGCAAGAAACAACACATCTCCCCCCATCTGGGCTGCAAGCTGGGTGCCAGCATCTCAGCTCCGAAACGCTCAACACTTGCTTTTTATATAAACGCCTCGAAACCCAAAGTTTCCTCCCGCGCTGCCGCGATGCGTCCAGGCAGGTGCTGCATCTCCCCCCTCAAAATCTCCCCATCCAAAGGAGGTGGTGAGGGCAAGAAATCCCCATACCCCAAGCTTAGGGGCTATAATTTGTCTTTGTGGCTAATTAGCTTCCCTTCTTGCTAGCCACTTCTCCAAAACCTAGTCGCTGGGGAGGGAAATCCGCTGTCCTGCCGAGTTAATTCTCTACCAGTAAATCTCCGGTACCTCAGGTACATTTTTCTTAAATTCCCGGCTGAGTTCAATTAAATGTTTATGAGCCTGCGTGCCTTCCCCCCGCCGCACTGCCAGCGCCGACGCCACGGAATTAAAGCTCCTTCTGGAACAAAACAAAAACAAAAGGAGGAGGAGGGAAAAAGGGGACAAAACCCCCTAAAATAAAGGTGGTTTAGGAAGGTCGGGTTTTAAGATTGCACAAATATAATGCCCCCGGACTGATTTTGCGTTGCACCGCGCCGCGCAGCCACGGCGCGTTGGCGATATCGACAAGGGGGTTTTTTATATGAATAATTGAAGAAATTCTGTATTCCCTGCAAAAGAAAAGGCAAGCCGAGAGGGCTGTTGAGATAATCAGGAGCTCGCTAATCAATATTCTCAGCCCCAGCCGCCTCCTCGCTTCTCCAAAAGGAGCAGTGCCATAAGCTCATCAGTAACTGTAAAAAAAACATCGCACTCTGAGTGTCAAAATAGTCAAGCGCAGCATATTGTATTGCCAGATTTCCCTCCCGGTCCACCCCGGTGCCAGATTACATCCATCAGCGGGGAGGGAAGCCGTCCAACGATGACTTACTTACGCTTAAGTGTTCATAAATAAGGTTTTTAAGATATAGATGGCTTTTTAATTTGGGTGGAATGTGGAAAAAAATAATTAAAAAAATAAAAATGATGGGGTTGATGTGATGCGAAGCGACCTCTTGGGTTGTCCCCGGTAAATCCTGGTCCCTATCAGGTTTGTATCGCAGTGAAAACTGCCAGAAAAACATTGACACCGGCACCAGAAGCCATGGCAAAGCCTTTGTGTGATGGGGAGATACAGCGCGAGAAGGTGTCCCCACCATGAAAACCTCATTAGACAGACACTAATTGCTGCCCTGCAGTCGGCGAGAAGAGACAGAAACCATAAAAGCAGAGCTGGGGAAGGTTATTAATTGCTTTTTGATAAATTGGGGGCTGAGGTGCTGGAGGTGGAGGTCAGGAGGTGCTGATCTGGGGCTCGACTACGTCCTGAACTCCGGTGATGCATCCGTCCTCAACCCACACACCCCGAGCATCCCCACTTGGCTCCCAAAATGGGTGTTTTGGGAGCAAAACTGGGTTTGCAATGGAAGAAAACAGCACTGCCAGGACCCGCAGCTGGTCCTGGCTGCAGGACCCCCAGTTTGCTCCATCTTCACATCCCACTGAAACTTTGGGACTGCAACCACCATTGCTACAGGGATTTACTGCCCTAATCACAGGAGATCAGCTCCTTTCTCCCTGGCATCACCAAAAACCCACCCATACACCGGGTAGGAGAAGACACGGGGCAGGGTGACCACCACCATCCCCAGCCCTCGGTCAGCCTCTGCGCCCCATGTAAATCAGCGACGCTAAAGACGTATGGAGCCAATTACCGGGGGTCACTGCTGGGTGTAAAATTCAGACAACAAAAGCTCCCGGTCTCAAATGAATTTGCGCGAGATTGCAGGCTTACTGCCTTTTATTGGACAATATAAATATTTCACCGTTATATAAAAAAATATTGGCGAGAAAGCAGATAAAGCCGAGTCCTGTGTGTATACAGAGAAGCAGGGAGTGAAAAACGGCTGTCAGCATCTTTTTAACGGCCTTTGGTGCAGTACGGGAACGCGGGCTGTGAGGGGGGTTTGACGATTACCGCGAGGCTGTGAGGTGGGGGGACACCAGCGCCCACCCATCCTGGACCTGATGGGCTGACACAGGGAACGGATGCGATGCTGGCATGGTCCATGGGGTTGTGTCTCCTTCCAGCCATGACGGAGAGCAACACACGGGATGCAGAAGAGGACAGGGAAACCTCAGAGGCTCAGCACAATTTCCAAGAAGTGGATGCTGTCCCCAAACCTCTGCCACCCCCAGGAGAATTAGATCAGGAATGGTCTTGCCATACGGATCCACCCCAAATGCATTTTCCTACCAGTTTTCCCCAGTTTGTCCTGCTGGGACTGTACCTGTCCTCATGTGCCAGCACAGGACATCCTTATTTCACGCTCACCAATATATCAACCCTTCCCCGCGACAATAAAGCAGGAGAAAAGAAAAAATAAAAAGCCTATAGGAATCAATACCTCTTTCTCTCTCTCTCTCTACCTATATTTTATTAAAAACTTTAGCATCAATATTAATGTTTAAATCCTCACCGAGCTGAGTTTAATTACCTGTAAACTGCATCCACAGCTACGTGGACTTTGCTCCTTGAGGCAGTAAATACAACCCAGGAGGAGCAGCACCGACACCTCTGAGCGCCACCTTCCCGTCCCACAAGCTGGATCGGGCAGGGATGGAGCCGAAAGGAGAAGAACATTGGCATCCTGGCAAGAAAATGATGCGTAAATATAAAATATCTGGGGCTCTTGCTGCCAAAAGGAATCTGCCTTCAGCCACGATGTGAATCAGAACATTTGGGAGGTGGGGGAAGGAGGCAGAAGGATTTGAATGGAGTCCATTAGTGGCTGCAGACGATGAATAACTCAGAGGCAGCAGAAACCGCTACCGAGCATGCGGCTGCATCCTTTAACCACAGGCACCGTCACTGGGAGGGAGCAGAGATCAGACCCTCTGCTGCCACCGGTCACCCTGGGGCCTGTCCCATGGCCACCAATGGCCCCCCTGGGGCCTGTCCCATGGCCACTGATGGCCATGCTGGGGCCCGTCCCATGGCCACCGATGGCCACGCCGGGGCTGGTCCCAGGCCACCAATGGCCCGCGGTGCCACAGTGGCGATGCTGAGCCGCGAGCTCTCCACATCTGAAATGGAATCGGGGTTTATGGTGCCTTATCAAAAGAGCTGTAATGGGATCTCACAGAGGGCAGAGATTTGAGGCGCCAGCGGATTTCCATTCCCGGGGAGATAGGAGAAAGCTATGTTTCTTAAAAAAACCACATTTATCAAGGGATGTTATCCGCTGTGTGGGACTGGTGGCAGCTCCACCACCCCGGAGTTTTGCCTTCCTGCTCCTTACCGGAGGCCATAGAGGGGCTGATGGAGAGGGCCAGGCTGGTCCTGCCCCCCCAGATCCCTACAAACCCCCCAGCAATCCCCCTCCACACTTTTCCTGCATCCCACAGCCTCAGCTCCTCCTGGCCAGCTTCGTTAAGGCCCCTTCCTTATTATATATACTCTTATATATCTCTCCCCAAGGCCGGGGCTGGGCCGGTGACGGGAGTGTTCGAGGGCTACACTCTCAGAATAATGTTCATTACCATATTCATTCAGTGTTTATCTCGCAGATGTACGGATCTGTTACAATGGAGAAAAAAGAGAACTCAGAATTTGTGCTCAAAAGATATTCAAATTAGTTAATCAAGAGTCCTTTTATTACGTGTCTCATGTACCAGCAGCAACTATCCATCGAGATAAATGATCAGCTGCTAATAACTGATTACATTGCAGCAAGTGTTTTCTTATCCCTATTACCACCATGTTTAAAGACATTTTATAAATTTCTAATTATTGTAAATTGTTTCTCCTTTTGAAAACATCTTCCCATAGTCATCAGCTGTCAGTTTTTCCTGAAATTCTCTATGAGCTCATAGCAAGATGCTCGGGAAGCAGAAAAAAACCCTTCCAGGCTCCTGGCTGGAGGGATGCAGCCCGGCCACCTCCATCCCAGGATGCTCCTCCAGCCCTTTTATAAGTGGAGCGGAGTTGAAAGGAAAATAAAAGCATCCATAAGCGAGATCAATCCTGGACGGTGCTGTCTTCACCTGCCGCACGATGCCAAGGCCATGCTCTCCAGCAAACCACAAAAAATAAATAATCCAGCAGAATAAATCCAAATGCAAAGCATCCGCCCCTACAGACGCTGGCAGCTGAGGGCTGATTTGGGCTTGGGACAGCCCTAAATAAGATCCCATTTGCTTTCTGCGTATTTTACAGATGGAAACTGAAATAGTTGAGAGGGTTTGAAGCCAACCAGGACTTTAAATGCAACGGCCAGCCTCAAGCCGCCGCTCCAGCTGATATCCGGGCTCCATTCACTATTGCAATCAATCAGCTTGAAAAGATCCCACAAAAATAACAATAAACTGACCTCTAAACTCTCCATGACACTTTAATGGAGAACATCTCCTTCCACCTTCCCCAGCTGTGATCCACGCACCACGGACCAGGCCACAGCCAGGTCTGCACCATGACGGGGACCACAACAGCACGGGCAGAGCATCCCCATGCTCCTGGGAGGGACCCAGGGTGCAGTGACCCACCCCCCCCCAGCACGGTGCCACCACCTTGGGTGACGGTGGCTCTGCCAGTGACATTCACCACCCTGGGGATGGGGAGGACCAAGACAGGAGCACACCACGGAGAGATTTGCCAGGATTTGGCCAAGTTGCTCCATACTGGACCAAACTGAGCCAAAGCCACCGGCAGCAGCTGTACCACGGAGGTATGGATGGGAAGAGAAGGAGGAGGAGGAGGAGGAGGAAGATGAAGGCTCCCAGATACCCCCTGCAAAGGAGCAGGGTGTCTGGCCAAGCACATTTTGCTGGGCAGAGGGGGTCGGCGGCTGCCAGGAAAGGGAGGAGCAGCCATCGGACGCCGGAGCAGCCGAGGTCCTTCCTGGCTCCAGAGGGGGCTCAGACCAGGGGAGGAGACGCTGCAGGCACCAGCCATGCCATTATACGCTTTATTGATGCTGTTCTGAAGAAAGCTAATCAATATATTAGATTTCCCAAAGAAAGAAAACACCAGCTGCCAGCAGCACATAACTCCTGGGCCGCCGTGCATTTTTCCATCAAGCCCCGGAGCCGCGCGTGTCTGCGCAAGATGGGGTCAGGTTCAAGAGGAGCCCTCCCACCTCCCCAGGTCAGGGCCAGGGCCACGGCCACTGCTTCACCACGCTGCAAAGCCCATGTTTCCCCTCTGCACTCCTGTGTTGAAATAAAAAACATTAAATTCCCCAAATATCTTGTACCAGCATCACCGTGGGGTGTGGAGAGAGTCCAGCACCCAGATGGACAAACCCAGCTGAGCACAAATGGGGCTGCTGAGGGACCCCCCCAATGGATCTGCAGTCCCCAGCACGGATTTGGGCTTCAAGGAGGCTTCCCAAGGAGTTTTGGGATGCACTTGGCAATAGCAGGATGCTGGCACACGGAAACCTGGCAAACCGAACTGCAGGCTCCCGCACCCCACCGCTGCTCCAGGATATTCATTCCTTAAACCATTAAAGCTGATGTCGTGGCAGCTCCAAAAACCATTTAAAAAGGACAGGATCAATCCCCGTTGGACCCAACGCTCGGCACCGGCAGGAAAGCGGGCTGACGTCACGGGCATTGATTAGTGTTTTAATAGAATTAGCTCATTGGGAGGGCTGCAGACCTGCTTCAGAAACCCAAATGTTATGCAGATCGGTGTTCAAAACCCTAAACCAGGGCGCGTTTAAGCAAGGCAGAGTAAATGTCCCACATTTCCCCAGGATTATCTGAACCATATCAGATATAATCCAATGATCTGTAAAGTGATTATACCCAACTGAATATAAGAGATCTCTTCTGGTAATGCAATATTTCATCCAGCTGCAGACATTAGGAGGAGGCAAACAAAGGAGGAGATTTAATAAGTGGAAATAAAACTATAGGCAGAGATAGTTTTAAATTTATTTTTTTTTTTTTTGGTATCGCATCTAATTGCAATCAACAACAGACATCTGACACAGTGACAGCATCAGCAAAATTGCTGCTGAGAGCACAGAATCTTTGTCTAAAAATAATCAGACATTCAGCGCGCCACTGTTTGTTATAATGGTAATCGATGCTGGAGGCTTTGAATCCCATCAATTTATAGATCTGCTCGGCTCTGCCTGGTGATTGTGTTCTGCACACATCCCCTCCCGCGCGGCGCGGGCAGCGCCGGGGCGCTGCGCGATTCAGATAAGCTCCGATTCCTTTCATACATTCCTTATCAGCCCTAATTCTCCACCAGGCACCGAGATGCTCGCAGCAGTTCAAGATTAGCCCGGCTTCTCAGACGCCAAATTTGAGGGTATTGATCAATAAATCAAATGGCGGGCGATCAATCGCCCCGATGCGAGGAGTCTAGCCGATGCATTATTACTGGCGCCTTCGCAGCCCAGGCTTTTTTTTATTTTATTTTTTTTTTTCCTCCTCTTTATTTTTTTTTTTTCCCCTGGTTTTCATCAAAACCGCGGCTTCCCTGGCTCCCCGCCAGCTCCCCGGCTGCCCTAATAGACTGCGCGGCACAGGAGCTCCAGCCCAGCAGAAGAGCAATAAATTTCTCATCAAACAGCCGATAGAGAAACAAGATGAACATCTGTTTTGCTGCAATGAAACTCCCGTGTTCTTCAGAAGCTGCAAACCAGCTCTGACAGACCACCCCCAAAGGCGGCTTTTTGCCTTCAACAAAGCGGCAAAGCAGAATATTCGCCGGTTATTTCAATCAGGTAATTTAAGAAGACTTTGCATTCGCCTCTCCGCAGCTTTACAGACAGGATTCCTGCTCAGTCGATAATAAAAGCCATCCTGGGACCCTGCGCTATGAAGGCAATTTTATGATACCCATTATGTGGCAATGTAACTTCATTAAAAGCTGTTTATTCCCTCTAAGCATTTTAAGCACTTTCCCTCGCCCATCACGAAGAGCCTCTCGGTGCACACCAAAGGATATTTGTGCCGGGAGCCGTTTTTGGGTATTTCTTGCCAAGGATGAGGGTCGCAGCGGCAAAAGAGGCTTCTCCTCCTGGCCGGCAGCGAGACGGGAGCTGTATTTTATTTTTACGATACACTCAAGATGAGCGATGTTTGCTGGAGCTCTGTTGAGGTGACATTTATTATGCCAGCTTCTTTTACAAATTCATACAGACAAGCACCCTGAAAATTTGCCTCTTCTGCTGGCTCCTCTGCATATCCCCATTTGGGATCATTTGGGGTGTCCAAGAGCTGAATTTTCCAGCCCCACGTTACAATTGAGCATCCAGAGATGGAGATGCCATCATGGACGAGCAGGAGCCAGGCCCCGTCATGCAGCCGATGGAGGGAAAAAATTAAACCCTTAAAAACAACTAAGCAACTCCTAAATCCCAAATGCAACGCTCCTTATTCCTGCTTATGACATTAGCAAAAGATAAAAACCCAAACCCAATAGTTTGGTCCCATCCTGGTGCTCAAAGTATTAAATTAATGAGCCTATTCTCTGTAAGCATGGCAAACGGGCCAGGGTGGGTTGGAGACATTTCTCCCAGGTGTTGCCCAAAATATCCCAGATGGGGCTAAAGAGTTAACCCCTGGCAGGGAAGATGCTCGCCTCCCTATGGGATTTGGTAGCCCATTCGTCTCTCCAGGCTGATAGAGCAAATAGGGCTTCATTTGAGCCATTTGCTGGCCACCATTAAATGGCCATTTGTGCTCTGCTGATATTTAGGAGTCGATGAAAGCACCCAGAGCCCCCTCTCCATCTAATGAGGTGCCCCCAGTTAGCCACTGGCCTGGAGAAATTAGCCATAAAGCAGGGCAAGCTGGCCCACAATGTAAATTCTACTTAAAATGATGTGAATTAAAGAATTAAAGGTGGGCAATGACAGAAAGAGACACGATGGCTCGCAGAAAAGGGTTGAAACCCCAAATTTTTGCTTCTGGCAAATTTTCTCCTCCAGCCACTGAGATTTTTCCTGCTGCAATGGGTTTAAGGAAAGGACCTAAAGGCCCATTTGCTGCTGGACCACAACGCATCGCTCTTGCACCCTCCCAAGTTAATACTTCCCAAAAAACACCTCTGGGACCACACTCGAAGGACGCAGCTGTGTCTTTAGCGATTAATAATCGGGAGAACCACTGGCACGAATAGCCATGCTTCAAGGAAAATAAAATTCCCTCCTTGTTCCCTTCAAAAAACCTGCACTTTTGGGCAAATAATTGGGCAGAGACTGAAAAGAAAACAGGGGCCAGCACGCTCAGCGCCCAACCCGACAGCAACGGTTCGATATTTTCCCATAAATGCAAACACAAACGTGTGCAAAACACTGCTAATGGCTCAGTATTTCCTTAAACAGAGTCGCCAAGGAAAAACAGAATTACTAGAATACATTTTAATTGATTTACAACAGCACTTAGTAACAGTGATAAAAGAAAAACTTGTTTTATTGGGCCTCCTGCTAATTAGCTCAACTGACTCCGGATTAGGAAAGCGTATCCCTTGCAACCCCACACAACCCCGGCCTGAAACAGCTTTTATGCCCGGAAAATCCTTTATAATAATCAGAGAAAAACAGCTGCCAAATGGTTATTGCCAAGAGACAGCAGAGGAAAGGGCTGCTCTGAGGATGGAGCCACCGAACGGGATGAACCAGTCTCTCTGGTGGGTTCGAGCATCCCCTTCCCATCCATAACAACGCCTTGATGGCGACTTTGATGTATTCTTCCCTTAACGACTTTTAAGGGCAGCGGATAAAGTCGAAAGAAGCGCGCGAGCGAACCAGCAAATGTTTAATATTCAATAAATGTGTCAATTTTACATACGGAGGCAAATGGGACTTTATTGAAGAATTGGTAAACTTCCTCGGAGGAAAGTAAGTGCGCTTTAGCCTTCAAGGGGTCCCCGATGAATAGAAATGGAATGTGATTTGTGATAAAACTCAGCTGCTCTATAAAAGACGTTAAATAAATGTTGCTGTTTCACTAGGGATATACAGAATTGATTGCATTATAGACTGATTTGAAGATGCACGCTCCCCGCGAGCTATCTGCTCACAGCCCCTTCCCATCGCCTCTACGTCGGCCTCTTAATTCCTGCGCAGAATTTTCTGGAAATGCTTGAAAATCGCCCCAAACCCTGAGGTTCTGCCTGCTCTGGCATCCTGAGCATCAGGTGAGGAAACGCCAGCCCCTGTGGTGCAGGGCGAGAGCCCCTTGATCCCTCCCAAAAAAGATTCCCCTATTATTTGCATTGCTGAGGTTGATAGTACAAAATCTGGAATTACCACTAAATGCAAAAATAATGGGTGAGAAGAAGAAATTTAAAATATTTTCACCACCAAGACCAAGCTGAGTCCCTGTCCGCCCCGAGCAGCCTCTGCTGGCACCAGGGACCAGACTCATCGGAGCTACAAGTGATGCTGGGGAGGGCAAGGCAAACAAAACCCAACCTCCCACAGACAAATGAGAGGCCAGCGGTACCACCGCGGCGAGCGCAAACTGGGATATAATTGCGCTGCTGCTACATCATCTTTAATCAATAACACCCAGGGCTGCCACCGCGCGCAGCCCAAATCCCGGCCTCTGCCAAGCAGCAGCGTGTTGTTAAAAAGCCCAATAGCTTCTTGGTTTTCCCCGCTAATAGGTGGCTCGTTCCCTCAACCCTGCTGACTTTTTAAATAAACCTAAACTCCAATAATTGTCCAATGTTTATTTTTATTTAGCTCTGGCCCATCTAACTCCTGGCTTCTCCATGTCAGAAATTGATGTTTTCCTCAGTTAGCTGGGGAAAAAAAAAAAAATAATCAAAAAATGAGGAAAATGTTGGTTACATTTCGTTGCAGTTCGACTATGCCATAAGCACAGCTTGGGACAGCCTTCAGCTTGCCAGAAGAATGGCTCTACATCCCCTAAATTCAGACTTGCTCGCTTTTGGGGTGGATTCATCCCTTTTAAAGCCCACCAGCACCGCCCATCGCTGCCTTCCTGGCTGCCCCCTAGAAGGTTGAAGGTGGTTCTGGAAAAGTACAGGAAAGCTACAACCAATTCCTGTAGGAGATCCATCACGTCGGATTAGCAACTTAGTTTCTTATTAGCTATTTTCCATCCTATCATATTAATATTTGTTTTCGCTAATACAATGCAGGAGTCTTATCATATTAGCAACTTTCACATCACATTAGTGAAAACAAATACTAATACAATACAATACTAATATGACATGATCTGATGGGAAATTGCTAATACAATAAGACTCTCCTACCATATTAGTACAGAAACATTGTGTGTCCCAGTTACAGCTCTCTTTGAACTGGGTAAATACCCGGCGTTTCCAAAACCAGCCACATCCATCGTGCCTGAAGGTGCACGCGTGGGATGGGGGACATGCAGGGTTCGGCACCAAGGACCTTGCTCTGTCTCTGCGGAGCAGATTATTTTATTGCATTAAATTGCAATTCAAATTCCTTATTTGGAAGTAAATTGGTGAAATTTGGGACCCTCAGCAATGGCAGTGGATGGAGAGCTGGGACACCCCATAGGTCCGGGAAACATCATGGCTTGAAAACTTGTACAAGCAACAATAATTCGAAAGAGGAATTAAATTAAACCAAGCAGCTGGTTGTGTGGTTTATAGGTCCTAGAGACAGGGATGCTCCCCTGGACCTTCAGGAGTCCAAGTTCAGCTTGAACCAGCCCAGGAGTGAGATTTGATGCACACAGGAGAAAAAGCAAGCATCCTAAACACCGGCCCCATCAGGCACCTCCTCCGGCCGGGGCAGCCAGCCCTGGCAGGGACGCTCACCCTTCCACGCCGGGTTTATTCCCTCCTCGCTTTCAGCACCTGGAGCCATTTTCCTGTTCTTCTGCTTCAGTTCTCCTGCAGGTCCCAGTAACAGCTCCCAGTCCCAGCCACTAGCTCCAGGCTCCAAAGCAAAGGGGTTTTCTCCCTCCCCAGCCATCTCCGGAGCTGCTTCCCAGCTTGGCACGGGCACACATCCAAGGATGCTCCGTGTCGCCCCCAGCTTGGCATCGGCACGAATCCAGGGATGCTCCGCGCCATCCCAGCCAACTGGGCCACAACCACGGCAGAAAACAGCACGGGGAGAGGCAGCCAGCGCCGTCTCCTTCGAGCACCGCCCGGCTTCGGCACGCTCAGCAATTTTCTATTCTCTCAGCAATTTTCTGTTCTACTGAATTAGTAGTTTGTATCGAATTAGTATTCATTTCCCCTAATATGATATATAAGCATAATCATGTTAGTGACTTTGATATCGCATTAGGTTCTGCTGCCAGCGCATGTCCCAGTCCCGGCAGCGCCAGGTGGTGAGCGCCGCGGCCGAGTGGGAGCCTCTGGTGGGAATACCCCAAATGTGGGCCCTGATTCTGCCCTCACCGACACCCCTGGCCCTGCAGCACTGAGCCAAGGTCAGGATTACTCCACTCACAACAGCGAGATGCAAACCAAAATAAAGGCTTTAGACGAATGAACAACCCGCTCACCTAAAATAAATAAAAGATCTCCACAGGTGAAAGCTGCAGCCTGACAGCTCAGGACACATCTCCAGCAGCACTGGGTGCTCCTCTCCTCACCAAACCATGGCAATTTGGGAATCCAAAGCTGAGCAGACAGCGGGATGCAGATGAGCAGATCAGGGTTGCATTAGGGATGCTCGCTCCGCTGCAGCCAAAAGCCGGCATCCTCCCCTGGGAAAACCCCAGCCAGCACCAGCCTGCCTCAGCTTCCCCATCAAAAGGGGCTCTGCAGGGCCCTGTCCTTAATTAGTTGATGAAGTTACAACAAGCACAAGCAGCAAGAGGGAGACAGGGAAGGGGACAGGGATGGGGGAAGGAGGGAGCCAGCACACGGGGCTGCCAGCGGGCACAGAGCGGCCGCTCCGGAGCCAATCCCGCAGTGCTCAGCACTTGGCAGCGGGACAGGAATGGGCTTTACGTCAGGATGAGCAGCTCCAGAGCTGCATCTCCCGCTGCCAGTGCGGAGCAATCCGCCGCATCCCTCATTAGCTCTTTTATGGCCTCAGATAAATTTTCTTCGCATTAACACGAAAGCGCGTTTCTTTGAATCCGCTCTTCATGAGGCTCTGACAGCACCAGGAAGGCCTGCGAGACGCCCTCGCCCATCACGGGAATGAACAGCACCGGGAAGGACTGAAACAGGGCCAGAGCAGAGCAGTCACCTTGTAAGATCAACACATTTTATATATATTTATATATACATGTATATATGTATATTTGTATATATAAAAAGGAAGTCCCCTAGCTGCTGATGCCCATGCAGGCATCCCAGGAGAGCCGGCAGCAGTCGGCACCAAGTGCCCAACTCACATCCCAGAAGTTACCCAAAAAAAAGAGCTCCTGGCCACACGCAGACGCATACACACGCGTGCAAACGCACGTACAGACGCGTATTTTCACTTCCTAAGAAAATACTGAGTCTTCACTGTCAGTGCTGTATATCACTTTGAGATATATACCATATTAGCAAAAAGAACTGAATTATATTGCATTCATGATGCAATTAAACACTTCACTAGGAATCAATGTAAAACTGATGAGGCCTGAAAGTAGTGCATATGGCTTAGAACATTATAAAACATTACCTTCACTCAAATCCTTTTCAGTAGCAATTTAAATCTTCTTACAGTTACTGCTGCCAATGGTAAACCATCTACTGATTCATAACAGTGCATGGGAACGAATGAATTTTTTTAAAAATTTATTCAACTACTAAATTACCCATGAAACCGGAATAGCTGACAGGAGTAATCTGAATTATTATTAGCTCTGCAAGTATTCTGCATTAGCCAATTTAAAACCACGGCTCACAGGCAGAAACCAGTTAGTACAGGCAGGGTGTTAAATGACTGCCATAGTTCTTCATTTTACTGCTGCTTACGTTTAAAGGTCAAGAGATAAAAATTACATATGACTGCAAACACAGAAAGGGTGTTTATCTTTTTTTTTTTTTTTTTTGCTATGAATCAGGTCAACCAGAAACTTTAAAAACATTTGGAAATTTGATCCTATAAACCACGATGCCGCTGAACTACCCCAGGATTTGGAGTGGTGGGGGGTGTTTATAAAACCCCATCAAGGTGAGAGCAGCTCCCTCGGACAGCAAATGTGCCGCAGTCCTCATTAACCTCTTGCAAGGTAATTAAAACCTGTGCAAGGTGGGGGAAACAGGCTCAGCCCCTGGCACGGACACCCTCAGGGTACCCAGCTCCTCATTTGGGGGGGTGAGGAAGGTGCCCACCCCCACAAAGGCAGATCCAGCACCGCAGCAATGGATGCAATGCCGAGAGCCGCCCCGGCCCCATGAGGACGTCCCCATCCGCTTTTCCCATTTTCCATGGATGGAGAGGGCCGGACAGGGCGGGTTTCCAGGCAGAAGCCCCCCTGGTGCTGGTGCGGTGGAGGCGGTGTCTCTTTAACCGCCCATAACACTGCATCATCCTTTCTCTTCCTATTTTCGGTTTTATTAGCAAAGCAGCACAATGTTTATACGAGTGGGTATTACATTTGCCAGAACAATTACGGTATGACAAATGGCACATCAATGCAATCCATCAGCAGGGCCTCGACAGGAATCCTTTATCCTGGGCTGCCATTAATTCCCAGCCGGGTCTCTGGGGTCCCATGCGTCAGTAACCATGACAACCTGGGGGACGCCGGGCGGCGATGGCATCTCGCCGGGAGAAATGGGCACCTCGCGTTTCACCCTTCGGCGCCGGCAACGTCGGCCTTGGGATCAAGCGTCGGGGGTGTTCGCATGGTGAGACCCCTCTGTGCGGCGTCTGGATCACACGGGACCCCAAAGTTGGCATAGGGACATCAGGAGAAGACGTAGAGGTTGGTGGCACTGGAGGACGGTGGCACTGGAGGATGGCATCAAAGCCCAGGCTAAGGTAGACAGCTCCCACGTGGATTCTCTGGTGTCTAATACGATGTCTGTGCTCGCACCCCCTCTTTTCCATGGAGGACAACTGTTTTGGGTGTTCTTCTCTGGCAGCCTAACAGCCCACTTTCATGAAAGTTTTCGGAATAGCTCCTAAAACGCTTCCATCTCCCATAATTGGGTTAAAATCAACCAAAGGGATCCAATGTTACTGAGGGGGATGGACACCAAGGACAAGTCTCAGTCCCATAGGAAGCCATGCACTGGGGGACAGGACTCCTGTGGTGTGGGGTTTTGGGGTCAAAGGCCATGGAGCAAACTGGTTGTGCTCTGGTGGGTGGGGAGCCACCACCACATCCCACTCCATGCAAGAAAGAACAGCTGGAGGGCTCCTGCTCAACCCACTGCTTGTGTCCACATCCTGGCCAGCTGTGAAGACCTCCAAGGATGGAGATCCCAGCATCTCTCTTACAAGACTGCACGTCTCCATGTGGACAAGCGTATTCCTTTCCATCTGCATCCTTCAGGATGGAGACCCTCACCTGGGAGCACCCATCTTTAGGGCAAGGACTCATATGTTTGGAGAAATGCACACTTGGCACGAGCTGATGAATCTGGGGTTCAAACAGCCAACGCAGACCCTTTCTCTGCTTCCCACTGACCATCTCCAGGAGGAGACTGGAACTCCCAGGAGTTTCCACAGCCACAGTGGGTTTGAAGCCAGAGCAGCATCAGCAGTGCAAGCCAGGATGTGCCCAAGTTTATTATGAGATGAGATACGGCTGCGTCGACCCACAGCCAAAACCACCAGTGACGCCTGGGCAGGCAACAGCCACTGCCGCTGTCCCCAAGGCCCACGCTGGGAGATGCTGCCAGATGCTCCCTTCCCACCCATGACCACACAGCTTGGTCGCTTCTCTTCCAGAAAATGAAGACAAATTCCACCAGGTAAGAACTCCCAGGGAACAGCGCATCCCCCAGGTAAAGGAAGGGGCCAACTGCAGCTCCTCGGAAACCAAAACCGAGAGGAAAATCAACCCCTCCCCACAGCCACGCTCTCCAAAGAGCCGAGGGGTTTCTCCTCCTCTGCCAAATCAACCTGGCCTGGACCCAAAGATGTTTGCAGACAGCCTCGGCTCCCTCCCCTGTTTTATTAAGCCATTACCAGAATCATCTTATTCCCATTTATAATGTTCAGTACGTGGTCTGAAGACTTCTCTAATAATCCAGTAATTAGATGCAACACCTAGATGGATGAAACGGGGACGGTATTTTACGCAATTACGCTGAATTTTTCCCAATATCAGCCCCCCCCAGCAGTCAGTTGTCAACCGCATCCTGCACCCAGACAGGGCTCAGCTTGCTTTCCAGAAAGAGGATGGGTTTGGGGGGTAACAGCGCTAACCCAAACCCCCTTGGCATCCATTGGGGTCCCCCCTCATCCCAGCACAGAGACAGGCAGAGCACGAATATCCCCGGAGCATCCCTGCCCAGCTCATATCTCATCCCTTTCTCCATCCAGCGCCGAGCAAGGAGAAAAATTAAGGTTTTTTTCCCCATCTTTCTGTAGGTAACAGCACCGACCAATGCAACTGCCACAATAAAACCATTTTCTCTCCAGCCTCCCCCACGTGCGGGGCTAGGAGACGGCTTTATCCCCCCGAATCCCGTAAATCATCTCCAAGCCATCCTCACAATTTATAGGTAGGACATTAAACATTATAGCCACTGACGGCATCAAATTACACTTGAAAAATTGAGTTCTGCTGGAAAATGAATTTAAAAACCAAATTAAATTAAAACCTAACTAAATTAAAATTAGGTTTCTAAACTAAAATGACTTTCTAATATTTTCAGGAGGAAAAAAAAAAACCCACAAAACAAAAACCCTTCTGTCAACTAATAAAATTTGCCAGCGTCTTTTATAGCTGACAAGTCCTGTCTCAGAGCAATTCTGGCTATGCCGCATAATAAATAACTGGAACAGAAAAGGTGGCAGAGGATGGGACCATCAGCTCTGCCATCTCAATGCTTTCAAAGCAATTAAAAAATGATCACAATTAACACCATTTTGAGCAAGTGGTGGGAAGGGGCAAATCCAGGTGCGATCACTGTGCTGTAAAGACACCAACGCAGCCCCCGTGCACGGGTGGGACATTTGGGAACTATCACAGCCCACTGGCCATGCATCATCTCATGAGAATGCTCGGCCAGGGGTGTCAGAGGGAGGTTTGCTGCTGTAGGATCCAAGGGATTGGGGAAAAGATAGATCTAAATAATGTAATATCTCATGTAGACATATGTTTTCCCCCAGGTCCATTGCTGCCAGATCTGCAGAGACTCATCACACCCTACAAATTATGGTTGGTCTCACAACCATCAGCTGAAAGGATGCAGATGGGAACCGTGGACCACAGCATCTGAGCTGAAACATCAGTGAGGAAGCACCACAAGATACCACCTACTCTGTCTGTCTCCTGCTCAAGGCACCAAACTATCAGCCAAAGCCTCCTCAAGTCTCTCCCCAGTCATTAATGGCGGTAATTAATTCATCCTGCTTTTTAAATAGCGCTCGATGTATGAGTCTGCCTGCTCGCATCTTGATCTCATGTTGTCAGGGCTTTGATAGAGGAGATACATAAGCAGCCTGGGTGACCATACATCTATTGATTGCTAGAGCAGGCAGATTGAACACGAACACCGTAATAGGACACATTCAAACAAGCTTTAGGAGACGGGAGAGATCAAGCATGCAGCCTACACAGCCTCTCCCAGTAATTCCCAGTATCCAGGAGGTATTTGGCCCTGCAAAAGCATCCGGAGGAGCAACAACACGGGTGCTGCCGCATCCCAAACCGGCACGGTCCTCAGAGCATCACGTGCGGGTGCTTGAGCCGGGGAGCAGACACTCAACCAGCAACAGCAGCGCCGCATCCCTTTTTAAAAGCTCTTTTTATCCCTCAATATTATTTATTGCTCCGTTAAATTGGCACTTCCCTCAGTGGGGAACTTTCCACCCCCCCTGACTCGCCGCTGCTTCACGAGATGCCAGACTCAGGGGCCAGCCTGCGAGACGCCAACCCCACGGTCCTCTTTCAACAACATTAATTATCTCGAGCTTTCCATAACAAAAAAAAATAAATAATAAATATAAAATCTTGACCCCACTGGCTGCCAATAGCAGAGAAGCTCGCAGACGAAAAGGCTTTTATCTTTGCATCTCAGAGAAGAGCCTCGTGTTTGATCAGTCAGGGTTTTTTTTTGTTATTCTTCCCTCTTTGTACATTTTGAACTTTATAGACTGATTAATTCCTCCTATCGCGGTAAACTGCTGGGTATCCTCTCGAGTGTTGACTTGATTTTTCTTTCTATTAAAAAATAAATATCTTCATAAGAAATTAAAAGAGCTTAGCACATCTTTGCTCCGTAAGCAAGTTGGAAAGAACCTCAGGCCGGAGCAGTGGGGTGGAGGAGGGGAAAAGGCGAGTTGAAAAGATTTCTTTATTTTAAATTAAAGTTCAGGATTAAAGGCATCAGGATTTCAAGAGTTATTGTGAAAGCCTTTTTAAAAGTCCCAAGTGGATAGCCCATAATCTTCTTTTAAATGGCTAAATTTAGACCAAGAAACCCTCCAGCCCTTCACGTCTGGCACATGGCACCAGCGAGGGCTCGGCAGTTGGGGTTTTTTTAATTTCATATGATCACTGTTTCACAAACACCCAGCAAGATCTGAACTATTTTGGCAAGCCCTGAGTCCACAAAGCCCGACTCTGCTGGGCTCGGTATCAATGGGCTGAGAAACCAGCGCCCATCCTTGCTGCCCAAAGGATGAAAGTCAGGAGGAGATGACTGAAGCCACCGAGTTCAAAAGTTAATTTCTCCGGCCAGGCAGGAAAGGCAGAGGCAGACACCATCCCCAATATCGACATCCCACATCAAAGATCCCATTTATCATAATTTATTCCCTTCTTTTTCATTTCGCCAAATTATCTTAACCCTTACCTCTCAGCACAGATCAATGGCCTGGCTGGGAGAAACTCTGAGCTGGCCACAAAAAATACCGTTTACATTTTACTCTCTACCTTGCAGTTTAAGCCCCTTAATTGTGTCTAGCGAATAAAAGATTTGACTGAGTTCACAGTTATTTTGGATGAAAAATGCTTCCAGATTTATGGTAGTTATTCATGCAAGGACTACATTACATGTAAATCAATACCATAAAGAACAATTTGCTAAAAATATAAATACCATGTTTCAGCTTTAACGATATTAGCAAAGTGGGATTCTTCGTGGCCGTATGTAAAAAAACTGCACCTGTTCGAGTGCCCAAGCTGAGATCAGAATAGTCCAACCTAAAAATAAGGAATAACAGCAACGTCTGCTCTTCCAAAATAGTATTACAGAATGGGTTGGGTTGGAAGGGGCCTTAAAGACAATCCAGTCCAGTGCTCAAATTGCTCCTGAAGCCCCAGGCGTCTGGGAGGCTTTGCTCTCCATCCACATGGATGTTTGATCACAGAAATAACAAATAATTTGCAAATAAATGCAAAATGACCGATTACAGGGGAAAGCAGCAGCGATTTGGGGGTTATTTTTGTTGTGGTTTTTGGTTTTCCTGCTCTGGCCAGCATCAGGCGTCCCCGTCGCACAGTTGGCAGTGACATGGGACGTGCCACCCTCAGCCAGGCAGGACCTTTCCTGAGGGACCGAGGGCTGTGCCGAAGAGAGACATCTCTGCCTGTAACTACATAACTCAGAATAAAAACCCGGAGCTCGAACACAGCACAATTAATGCAGGAAGCATCGATTTCTGTACGGCACCAAGCTGGCTCATTAATTCCAGGTGCTTCTATGAGCCAATTCCTGCACTGGCCTCCCCGCAACGGGAGTGCATCGAAGGCTGCAATTCCTCCATGCACTGACCTTTTATCACCACAGAGCTTTCAAAAACCACACACCCCTCCCCAAAACCCACATTTCAGCTACCAGCAAAGCCATATGAGCCACCACCCTAGGGCCATGATTTCCAAAGCAGTGCTGCCTGTGTCCCCTGCTTGTCTCTGCCAGGACCAGGGCAATGCTCGGATGCCAGGAATGCATATTTGGATGCGAGGGATGAGCCACCTCTGCATGCCTCCTCCCAAAACCCCCTTAAACCCCCAATCCACCCAGAGATACCCTCTTCCTCTCAGTATGCATGAAGACAGTGGGGTGAGGGGATCACCCAAGCTTTTTGGGAAGACATTGGAAGTCACTTAACCTCCCACAAACCATTGGAGGCTGATGCTGCTGCCCCAGTGCCACCCAGTCAGGAGAGTATCTCCCCATACCGGGAGCCTCAAACAGCCACCGATGTCAGGACCAGGGTGCAGGCATAGGGGTCAGGCAGCCAAAAAATAACCCTGCATGGGTTTATTTTAAAAAATAACCCCAGCACCACAGTCCATGTGGCTGGAGGAGCATCTGGGAGCTGCTGGTATGGGTATGGAAGAGAGGGGAGCAGCCAGCCTGCCCCACCCCCAGCACCCTATGGGACCACGTCCCTGCACCAGGGTCAGATGCAGCGGACGGCAGGAACACAGCAGCATCCTCCCCGCTGTAACGAATGCCAAATCTGGTTTGCACTTGACAGAGCCTGACAAGAGCAACAATCCCAGATTAGTATGAAAACTTCTTGCTTTTCAGCAAAGGTTAATAAATAGTGACAGCATTAAGTCTCTTCTGATTAACTATGCTGAAAGATATTATTGCCGTTTGTAACGCGGAATCATTATTGGATTAAGCACAGTGTATAAAAATGAAATGTGAGTTTTAATCTCAAACGCAGGCTCGCCACGCTCTGGCGCAGCCCGAGCAACTCGCAATAGCGTCCTTACATTAAATTCTGTAACTCTGTCTGTGGAAAGATACCATCTAAAGCTCTCTAGTTTTTTAGGGATTTTTTTTCTTTCCTCAACTATAACAAAGCCACCGTGACTTGACTTGAGAAGCATCTAAAAACCAGCCACATGTTCTGGCTAAAATTAAGTCCCAAATCCCCTGTCATTTCCAAATGCAGCATCTCCCAGGGAGGATCGTGCCACACTCCAGCCCCCAGTGTGGAGAGGACAGGGACAAGGGCGCAGAGCAGGAATTGCTGTGCTAATTAAGGAGGTGCTAAATTAAGAGCTTCTGCCCATGCATAGCCACCTCTGTACTTCTTCACCCCATGCTCTGGGCATCTCGAGGGGGCAAAGTCCAAGGGATGGGATGAGGATGTCAAGGATGGGACCTACAATGATCATCCAGTTCAAGATGTCAGGGATGGGGCCTACAACAATCATCCAGCCCAAGATGATGTCAGAGATGGAGCCTACAACAATCATCCAGCCCAAGATGTCCAAAGGAAAAAGATTTCTAAGAAAATGGTTAAAAGCAATACTCTTGAAGTGAGATGACCATACAGCAGTGAGGGAAGAGAAAACCTTCACGTAGGCCTCAGGCTTTGCTGTAACCCAATGATTTCCGTACATCATGTCAATTCCCTTCAGCGGCTCACAGGGCATTTGGGCACAAACCCAGCACTCAAAACAGGAAAAAAAGGTGCTCCTGTGTCTAATGGGACACGGTCAGGGCAAATCCAGGCATAGTTCAGGATGATTGATGCCAAAATAATTGAGGCCAAGGAGGAATTTTACCCATTTCTACTCAAAGTTGTCTATTGAAAAAGAAAAACGCACAAAATCCCAGAATTTTGTCAGCATGGGGGTACATTTAGGGTTCCTCCCTCCAGGACTTTAAACATCTCCAGGCTTAGCTGGGAGAAAATCAGGACAGAGGGAGATTAAAAAAGAAAGTTAATAGTAGAAGTGGTTCTTTTTCATGGGAAATACCACTTTTCCAAAAAACAAGATGCATTTTCTCCAGAAAAGGCATTTCTGAAGATGTACTTGCTTGAAATGCTGGGAAAAAACAAATCTGAACATCTCCCGAAAGAGAAGATTTCTGTTGTTTTATTTTAGGAGCATTCTCTCATGTTTATCACTCATACTGTTGGTATTACGCCTACCTTATTTCATTCTGCAGCACTGGGCCCAGTTTATAACATGACATAACAGCTTAACTATTCTATTATTATATTTTTTCTTATTTTTATGTTTAAAATCATTAAGAGCAGCTGCTAGCGAGCACCAATTGAAACCCCTTATCTTCTTTTCTGGATGAAAGCGGGGTCTGTTTGTTGTAATGAAGCCAGTTTGCACCTAGATCAAAGTCTCCGCTGTTTGCTTCCTCAGAAAAGTGTTTGACACTCGTGTCAAAGTGTCAAACTATTTCATTACCAGACAAAGTGGAGACACTTTGACTAGAGGAGATGTTTCCATCAATCAGCATCGAGAAACAGCCTCCCACTATGATTAAAAAAAAAAAAGAAATAATAAGATGGTTTCAGCCACAGCATTCAAACTGTGGATGTGTTAACGAAGCGACGTAGTAATAAATAACGGCACGAAAGCAAAGCCGGAAAGCAACGCATGGGTGTCCCATGATGCACCTTCTTGGGGCCACTGGTCAAGGGGATATCCCAATTAATAAATGAGAAAACAGGGGAAATAAAGAAGGGACAGGGGAGGCAGATGCTGTTACTGCCTCATCCCACTGCCAGCCCCAGTGCCCCAGCTTTGAGGCAGGATTTTGGGGGATACCCCTGGCCTTGCAGGTGGGAAAAGATGAGTCAAGCCTGAGAAACATCAGAAAGCCTACAAAACACTCACAGGAAATGAAATGCATAGGTAGGAAAGCCCACATCTTCGTCCCCTAGCAGTGAAGATGCAGAAGGGATGGGATGACTCAGAGGAACATCACAACCCCCTCGGATAAATACCCAGCCCAACAAACCACAGCCCAAGCTGACTTCTTCCATGGGCCACCACCAAAACCAACCCAATTGAGCAGCCCCAAGGAGCTTGAGGACCTCTGCAAAGACACAGAGCCACCCACAAAACCAGGACTGGGGCAGCAACACCCCAAGAGGGAGCTGGGACCCTTCAGATACAGCAAAGGAGACGGCCAAAAGTTGGATCATGCCATGGGATCTTCTCAATGATGGGCGCAACGACTGCGTTTGAGGGAAAATAGAGTTAGAAGCAGCAGCGAGCCACAGTGGAGGAGCCGTACGGGAACATTTCATCCCTATGTAAATACCAGCACCGTAATGCCAGCAGAGCCACCGGCTCCGAGTTATCAGCTGAGCAAATGCTGCTTTGTTTAATTTTAGATTGCCTTCAGGCGCATTCACCTCTCGGATTTTCCCCAAACGCTCTCTCTGGAGGAAGGAGGCCTCTTCCTTGTGCTCACCCTCCCATAGGGTCCACACTGATTTACAGAGAAACACGGCCATGACGTGCTCCAAGGATGCTTCCTGGGTTAATTCAGGTCATGAGCGAGCTCCTGGCCAGAGCGAGCCATTTAGGGAAGGGATGCAGATCCTCTCCAGTAACTTCTTTTGCAAACTCCTCTTGCAAAATTGGTTTTTAGCAAAGCTACTTATCACCTTAACCATCTATCGATTCCCTGATTCCCGGCCAGGGCTCCCAGGATCCAACACAGCACGGGCAGGAAAAGCAGAAAAACAGAAACGCGGCTGCAAATGAGGGCACTAAAGTGCACGGCCAAGATTGCCCTCGACTGCGAGCAAAGGCGGTGACCAAAGCCTCACCAGGGACTTCAGTGCCCTCGGACTGGGGAAAATGCTGTGGCTAAAAGAACCCCTGATGCTCTTTTATTTTTCCAGGTCCAACAGAGGAAAGATGTGGGTGAGGCGGCTCCATCCCACCAGGGCTGAATCCTGTCCTCCGACACGACACCAGCACGATGCTGGGAACCTCGGGTCCCATCTGACAACAGCAACAGAGAATTAAAAATACCCTCACCTCCTCGAGCATCCCCCTCCAGGGAAACCCTCACAGTACAGATGTGTATCCCAAATCCTGCAGCTGGGATGCGGCTGCGAGCAGGAGCTGGCGGCCCCGCGCGCTCCCCGGCAGCATCGATCTCCCAGCAGTAACAGCAGGGATAATTTTGCTTAGCTTCAAATACCTGGCGATCATGAATTCTTTGGCCACAAGGTTATAAAGCATTCCCTAAAACATGAGAAAAAGATTAAGCCTGCTTATAGTTAATAATATACTGTATACTGTCTATCAAGCTGGCTGCTTGCTATTGAGAACCTACTATTAGACACTTATTTAAAAGGCCTTTCAAGGCTTCCCAAGAAAGTGCAGTTATGCAGTTTTGTTTTTTTTCCTGGCAAGAACTACTATAGATAAACATCAATTCGCTCCTGCAGATCACAGTCGCAGTAAATAAATTTTTCAGGAAGCTAAGTTCCATACAAAGCCTCCTCAAAGCTCCCATTTCACACAACATCAATGTTTGGCCTCTGAGAAATAAAAAGCTCTAAGGTTGCTTTATCCAGAGCTAAATTATCAATTGTAGCTGCTTAAGAAAAAAATAAAAATAGGGCATTTCAATGAGGAATCAGTGTGGGAGGTAAACAACGCAGTTGCTAGACAGCAATGCCAGTTAGAGACAAAATGGGGAAAGACGGGGATTTTGCTGGTGATTGATCCGTACCCTCTGTGGCGGCGGCTGCAGCCCCAAATGCATCGAATTCGATGTAAAAAAAGCCTCGGCTCCGTCACTGAGCAGCATCACACGGGGCTGCTGTGTGCTCAATAACACGGTCCTCGGGGGGCACATCCGAACCCTGAGCTCCAGCACTCGCTGGCGCTGTCGGAGCCTGGACCATGCTAAGGCTCAGGATGCTCCATCTGCTCTTTAAATAAAGAGATGCTGGGCTCTGGTGACATTTAATTATTAGCTTAAATAAAAAAGACCGAAAACAGAGAAGTCCTTGTAGGCTCAGGCTGTGCATCCTGGTAGGAACTGGGGTTTTTCAATAAGAGAGCGAGGGATGGGTGAGGACCGCTGCCAAAACCTCTACCAACCTGCACATTCCCCATAGCAAGCCCTAACTAACCCAGATACCCAAAAATGAAGGACGAAGGAGGACATTGCTATGCGCTGGTCTCAGTAACTCCACATCAAACCAGCGCAACCTTCGAGTGACACACGGGGTGGTACGCGCCAGCCTTGGGACCGTCAGGAGCACAGATTCATACACCCAAAAATGAACCCCAAGCTGCAAAGGAACGACCTCCTCATATGCCCTGAAATCACAAATGAAGCAACAAAACACCATTTCCAACCCCCCCAGCATGGCTTGGTCCCATCACGTGCAGGACCTGGCTCCCATCGACACAGAACTGTCACCAGCACGGTTTTGGGTCAATCCTGTCCGGAGCAATGACCCAGGGATCCATCAGGGATTCGTTTACTCAGTTGCCAAACACAAGGACAATTTTGGGAGTTAAAAAG
Source organism: Mesitornis unicolor (assembly GCF_000695765.1). Lineage (NCBI taxonomy): Eukaryota > Metazoa > Chordata > Aves > Mesitornithiformes > Mesitornithidae > Mesitornis > Mesitornis unicolor. The sequence continues at coordinate 10,280 of NW_010202657.1, read as the reverse complement.
TTACCAGTTACTCAGTTCTTGTGCTTTCTCCAGCACAAGAACTGTGCAGCTCCCCATCGCCCAGCACCCAATGCTAAAGACTGATCATCTCCATCGATGCTTCCTAAGCGCCCATCGTTAAATAAAGACCAGGTCAGCTGCCCCTCTACTCTTCACAAAAATGTTTTTCTTTCAGCTCATCTCAGAAAATAACAGTGCTCAACAGAGAAGCACATTTTCCATCATGAAAATAAACTTAATTTTGAAGTCGTGAACTCGTGACACTCATTGCTCTCCTGGAAATAAAACCGCCAGGGATGATATAATATGCATATTTAACCTTCTGCTGTTGGCAATGTTTTTTAGCAGAAACTGATATATCGGTTGTGCCCAAGAGCCCACAAGCGATGCTGTGGCCATTAGCAAATGCCCATGGCCTGCAGCCTTATTGCCAGGGTATAGAAATGAGCCCTGGGGCTGGTGGTGCTGTAATAACACTGGGCAATGTGAAACAAGACCTCGGCGCAGGTTGCGGTTGAAGGTCAGCAAATGCCAGTGACAGGGGTGCCCATATGGGGCTGGAATAGGATATGGCACCCAGAGGCACCAGGGAGATCATCCTCATCAGCAGCATCCCTCATCCCCAGCATCCCCCATCACCAGTAACCCCCATCATCCCCAACAGCATTCCCCATCATCCCCACCAGAGGCTTCAGCGCCTTCTTCCTGGCGCTTAAATCACGACCTCATCAAATCAACAAAACCCCTACATCTGTACATTTATAAATACAGCCAATTTTAAATAAGAGGCAACATCTTCAAGGAAAAAAAAATGGAAGAAAAAAACCCGTCAGGAACAAGCCCCCACACAGCCATGGTTTTAATTGATCTGTGGGAAAGAGGGACAATATTTATTTAGGTTAAGGAGGCTGCCAGAAGGCACAAGTTTTAAAAGCAAAATCCCAAAGCACCCAGAGCAAAACCACACCGATTACCACCAGGACTGAGTTTGCATCTGTACCAGTATCTGCCGGCAGCTGCAGTCACCTGTACCCTAGCGACACGCTTCCCAAAGTTGGATTTATGAGAGTTTTCCATTTTCTGTTATTAAAAAATAGAGTTTCATTTCCAGGGAGCCCTGTTACAGTGGTTGTTAACACTTGCTTCAAGACAAAACTTTGACCCAGCAGATTCCATTTAGGAAAAAGAAAAAAAGAAAGAAGTATTTTACGCATGTCTTTACAAAAGGAAACGCATGTGGTTATCAAGATGCAACGCAATACGTCAAGATTGGGATGGTTTTTGTGCCCCAAGTAATCAAAAAAACCCAATAATGTTTTTAAAAGCACCTGTCGAGGTCCCCAGCCAGTATTTAAATCTTATAGGAAAAAGTTTTTATGGGAAACCAGCTCCATTAGTATTAATGATGAAATCAAAGTTAATCCCTCGAAAACTTTGCTCGCACCCAGGAATGCAGCCAGGACCCCCCCACCTCACTGGGGTCCATCCCCAGTGCTCCCAGCACCCACAACCCCATCCTGGAGGAGCTCCTTGGTGACTCTCAGGGAGGGGGACACCCCGCAGGGATGCTCAGGGCAAGCCAAGCATCCCCAGAGTACTTTAATATCTCAGATTTGGTGACGGGTAAGGAAATGTTTTTCCATCGATACCAACAGATAACGAAATCAAAGCTTCGGTGTGCATTGGATCTCTCCAGGATCATAGATTTCCTCTCCGATCAGCAGATGGATCCAATACCTGGTGTGAGGATGCGGATAATCCCCATCATTTATTCTGGGGGAGCCGGGGCGAGGGGCAGGCTCCAGCCCCGGCGAGGATTTGCGTATTAGCAAAAACCAAACAATCCTGTAAATAACGAGCCCCTCGTCCCGTCTCCCCCGCGCTGCTCTTATTGAGTGAGTCAGATGTTCTGCTGATTAAAAATTGATCCATTTCAAAATCTAATCAACGGAATAGGATTCTTTCATACGTTATCAAGGCAGCTGCTGACAACAAAAACCAAACCTGTTATTAACCCATGAACCCCGATGACCTGAACCTGGCCGGGCTCTGCAACTGTAAATTATTCAGTAGCCCGAGCGCCATACCCGTAAGCCTGATGAATTTACACCCCGACCGGAGCCGGTGGGGGTTAAAGCCAATATCACAGACCCGGGGGTCCCCGGGGACGCGGTTCAGGACACGCTGCCACGCGGTGTCATGCCTGGGAATACATTACCCGCGGCTGCTCCACTTCGCTTTGCAAATGTCTGGTCCTTTTCTCTTTTTCTGTGTTGGTTTTTTTAATTACTATTATTATTTTTAATTTAAATTACTTTCTGGACTCATTGCGGCACTGTAGGGAGCAGTCCCATCTCTGCTCGAGCCCCACATCATCACCATTGACCAAAATTCATAACAAACTCTGCTTTAGCCATCGTCCAACAGTGCTGGATCAGCCATGGAGGAACAGGGAAACTGGGGGAGCAACCGGGATTTCTTTTAAGCTTTTATTGTTATTTTTAAGCCCCATTTGCATTCCTCACCCACGCTGCTCAGCACGGTGATGGGGACATCACAATGGGTTGACGCCACCACTGGACATTACCCTGCGGCTTGGACCTTGATTTTTGGGCTGGTGATGGTCCTCCATGGTCACACCACACATAGACCAGGTAAAAAAGTACCAGTTTTAAGTGTAAGATTTGATGCTTTTGGGGGCAAAGACCCAATGCTACTGCACATTTTATTTTCTATCTCAGCCACAGCAGCACCAGCCGGGTTCTCCCACCCATCGTAAAGGCTTGCACCAGGATGGGGAAAGACTGGCGCCACATAAACCACGCTCGAAGATAACAATGGTGCTTCTCTTAAATCGTAATACATTTATAAGTGTAACGACTCTCTGACCTCTCCTTAAAGCCCAAATAACCCCTGAGGAGCCCCCTCAGCCCATCTGTGATTGATCCGTGAGCGAGCGGCACCTCCTGGGGATGCTCCACACGTCGGGGAGGGAGGCGAAACCCATCCCTGAAAACCCCACTGGGTGCCAGCACCAGGCTGGGGCTTCACGGTCATTTAATAGCGAGCACATCACCATCTTTCACCCCGCAAGCTCAGGGGGACTCCAACTCAGCGCACAGATGCCATCTCCATCGATTTTGGACCCAAACCTCAGCTGAAGGGGCTAGGGGTGGAAGGGCAGGGCACAGCCTTCTCCTATGCAGGGTTGGAGAAATAAAAATACATCAGGAAGCGGGCAGAGGGTACCATTTCCGGCAACAAAAAAACACCAGCAGAGAGGTTTTGTGGTGCTTTTCCCTTTTTTAAAGCTTCACTTTAAAGGTTTTGGGCTGGACATCACCAGAGTGGGTTCATCACCCACAAAACTCCCAAACTGGGGCTCTATGAGCCCCCCTGCTATGGGGTACTTGGCTGCAGCATCCTTACGGGATGCTGCCCAGTGGGGTACCAGAGCGCTTTAAACGAGAACGCAGCAGGGTTTTGCCTCTTGGTAAATCAGATGTTCCATATAATTTCATTGAATTACAAGGTAGATACTGGGGAAGGAGGCTTGGAAGAGAAACCGAGCACAGGATTCAGCCCAGGAGCATCCACATCTCTTGCAATCTGCATTTTAGGATTAGCATGTACCTAAACCACTGCCTCCTCATCTCCCCATCATCACCATCGCCAGGGCAGGCTCACCCAGCACCGGGCATCCACCCCTCCTCGCTATCCCATAATCACACTTGCGCGAAGCTGTTGCTGTACATAAGGAGAAGAGAAAACATCCTTGGAGAGCCCAACAATCAGACAATTTTTAAGATCATGGAGCATTAAACCATTCCCAGTAGGGTTTACTAATCAAACAGCCAAATCCTTCATAACCAACCAATCCCTACAGAGCAATTAAATCCTTCCCCTTTAAAACACTTGGCACGCCGTCTGGGGAGAAAAAGAAAAATTTGCAAAATTCATTTGATAAATTAACCAGGGAAAAGAAAGAAGTGAATCAAGCTTTGTTCTTTTCATTTTTTTTAATTATGGAATTCACAATGCCTGAATAATGTTTAATAAGAACTATGAAAATTCCTAACAGTATTACAACACAACACAAAAGAATTAACCTGGTTACCGTGAAAAATTGCATATTTAATTAAGAACAGAGAGTTCAAAACTATCCAGAGATTTCAAAAGTACCGTTGCCTAAGGGGCTAAATTACACGCTCGCAGTGCTGCTAACAGGGCTGGAGCGCGCAATCATTACCCAAGTGTCCCCATTAAGTGACAATGGGCAGATGACATCAAATTCATTTCAAAAGCAACAGGAATTGAAGCATTCGCTTGGGTAGTGGCAGGGAAAGCGACTACCCTGCTGCTATAAACCAGACCCCTTGTTGATAAAGGCAATAATTAAAGAATAATGTTAATTAGCTGCTTTTATTTGAAAGAAAAAGTGTGGTGGCAGGAGACACCAGTAGCTGTGTGCCAAGTGGAGAAGGGAGCAGGCGAAGCTGCTGGCCCCAGATGGTGGCCACGGATGCCGGAGCTGGGAGCCACTGGCCCCGTGCACCAATGGCCCTGGCCAGGAAGGATTTGGGCAGAGTTTGGGATCGGTGGAGCACAGCCCATGGCTGGGGCAAGGGAAGGGAACCAGAGCGGCACAGCCAGGGCATCCCACTCCAGCATCAGCAAACGGTGAAAGCGGGAGAGACCTCATGGAGAGGCCTTGGTGCTGAATTCAGGGCCCTGGTGCTGAATTTGGGGCCCAAAGGTGCTGCTAATGGGAACTTCACAGGCCCCAGTGTGATGCTCTCCCCCACCAGAGATGGTGCTGAGCTGCCATGGGGGTTACAGGGAGCTGCAATATGGGGGTACCCTAAAGCCTTCATCCCAGAGGGCACCATCCTCCCCATCACCCCATTGCACAGGGGCATCAGGGGGGGCTTTTAGCAATCCCACTCTCCAAAATCATGCCCCTGCTTCCCCCTCAGCTGAGAAATGGGGCGGGAGGGATAATAATTACCCAGCTCCCGAGGATGAAGCAATGTTTGCAGACGAAGGCAGTGATTAATAAAGAATAAATGTCCTCTGCAGCCAGGCTGAGCAATAACGCGGCGGCCGTGCTTACGCCGCACATTGCAAGCCCCGCTGCCAGCGCCAGGTAACGCTTTATATTATGTTATCCCGACGGAAGAAAACAAAGGATGCCCAAGGTCTTGGCTGGGGTGTAAAACCGCGGGAGCGTTACCAAAGGCAACGGCGCGGCTCCCACCAGAGGGATATTTACACGGGGTTCAAATTGGTTATTTACTTTTTTAAGAAATCCGCGTCGCAGAAGAGCTCGCTGGCACGCACACGCCGAGCAATTAATATTAAAACAGCCACGCGTTAGCGGCGAGTCGCTTAAACTGCGACTAAATCAATACTCTGGGGTCCTGGCGCAGCTTTGGGGAAATCATTAAGTGCTACACCAAAGTAGGCAAAAAAATAATTACACAGCAAGGCCGCATTAGGAAATAAAAAAAGAGAGAGAAAAAGAAGCACTGAAACCATTTTGGAAGGAGGCAACGGGGTGAAATTGGGAAGCTCAACTTAAAATAAAACCCAACAGCACGCGCAGCCCCTCTGAGAGTCCTTCAGTGGTGCAGAGGAGGGACAAGTGCACAGCCAGGGCATGGGCACAAGTGCCACGATGCCATCAAGCCCCTTTTTGAGGTGTTTTACCCCAAGATTCTGGTTTGCAAGAATACTGCATCCCTTGCATGCCAGGAGTGGGGAAACTGAGGCACAAAGCCGTTGCCCATGGCAGCAAGCAGGTGCCAGGACAGGGCCTGACCCAGCACAGAGCATCGTAACCGCTTCGCTCCAAACCAAAGCAGGAGAAGGGATCTTAGGGATGCAGTGACCCTGAGCAAAATGGACCTGGTGCAGGGCCGAATTCTCCTTCCCAGGTTTTGCTGTCTCTGCAGGATACGCCAAAAACTGCAGGAAAGCATGCACCACGAAAGAAAAAAAGGTGATTACAGGGAACTCGGTCATAGATCCTAATGCAACATGCGCGAGAAAGTGTTACGAAAGGGGAAAACTTTTTAATAAAGTCTGCAAGTATATATTCCTCCTTTATCAACCTCAAGATTTATTGACCCGAGAAGCCATATTGACTGAATAAATCTTGATAATGACCCCAGCAGAAGTCAATACCTGCTTATTATCTCCCAAGTTGGGGAATTACATCTTTCGGTAACAGGAGCAGGATGGTACAAAATGTTCTGAGAAACTTCACGCAGGGGCTTTTTTGGGGGGGGAGGGAATGGATGCTTCTAATGTGCCCTTTCCAATGCGAGAGGGAATCGGCTCCATCATTAATACAGCGAGCGAGCTGCGGTGTGGCGAGGAGGGGCACACAGTGCCACTTCTGAACCCTAAATTTTGAGGCAGGCTGCTGTAGGAGCAGGAGGATGCTGCAGGATCGCCATCATCCTCCTTCCCTGCAAACAACGGCCCCGCATTTCCAATTTGCCGTGTTGTGTCGGCAGCTCCCAGGATAATTCCCTGGGATAATTCCCCAAAATTCAAGACATGGAAATTCCCGCAGCCGGGGACGCCCAAGGGAGGAGGGGAGTAGCATCACCACTGCCCCACGGGACACTCAGCTGCCTCCAGGAACCCAAACCCCCTGCTTTGCTCCAAAGATCGGAGAGGAAAACAGGGGAGCAGATGGGCCATTGCTCCAGCCCCCAAATCCACAGGCAAGCAAATCCATTGGCATTTAAAGATGCTGCTTCCTTTGCCAACAGCTAACTTTCCGTTCAGCAGCAAAAACGGGAGCCCGGGGACTGGCGCACACCACAATTACGGCTGCATTTTTATTTGAAGCCTCTGCAGACAGCGAGAAAAATTAACTGTGGGGAGCAGCTCCTGTGCCAACATATGGAGGGAGAGGGATGGCGGACGCTGCCGGCTCCGCCGAGGTTATCGAGCGAAGCAAGCACCTCCTGACGGACGCGCGGGCTGAGAGCACGCTGTTTGCTTAATCTGGTCATAAATAATCATTCGGATCCCCCAGCGTTTTAGCATTCAGCTCCACCTGCAGCGCAAAAGCCCCGCTGAGCCCTGCCAAACTCATTGCAGCTCTGAGGAAACTGCTCCCCCGTCCCCACTGAGCTCGTTTCAGGGAGCACAGCAACCCCAGACGCTTCACTCGCTGCCCCCATGCCCACCTCCAAGCTGGATACCCCACGAGGGCCCATACCCTTCCCTCCACGTCCACAAAAAAACCCAAATTATATTTCCATCCCTGTTTCCTATTTGCCTCTTGGTCACAATCTCTCCCTTCCCCTGCTCCCCGCCTTTTCCAAGGCCACAGAGACAATCCACTAAACTGGATCAGGAGGCCAGCGCGTACAGCTCTAATGGGCCGCAGCACGCGCACAATTAATTAATGGATTTATTAATTAGGGAAGAAGTCACTCTTCGGGCTGGAATTGGGGTCACCAGTTTCTAAAGCGAGAGCTGCGGAGCTAAAGATAAACTCTCATTTTCTGCAGCTCTCTCCTTTTCTGGCAGCGTCTCAATTATTCAGCCACATGAATAAAAAAAAAAAATAAATCACATTTCACTTCAGGAACTTCACGGTCCGACTTTCTGCCAAGGCACAAAAGTGAGACCCAACCAGCAGGTGGGACCAGGAACACGGCCCTCCTTGTCATCCCCTTCACATAGAAATTGGAAATACTAGACATAGCAAGTCTTTGCTCTAAAGAAGGATTTGGGGAGAACAGCAGGATATGGGATGGGTGCTGCGTCCTGTCCCAAGGAGCTGCGGTGGAGGAAGGGGACACCACAAAGTGGCCAGTGATGGTCACATCACACAGGTCACAGTCACCAGGGTTCTAACCGGTCATGCTGGATCAGCTGCGCTTTGTGGTCAGCTCAGCTGAGCCTCCTTGGTGGCACAAGGAGGGGACCAGCATTTTTGGCTGTCATAGCCCTCAGTCTCTAAGGAAACGGGGCTCCTGGGTGAAGGAAAGAAATATCACCAGTGTCTCTGCCAGTGGACGGACTACAGAGCATGGTCACAACAGGAGACAGCGGAGAATCCACATGAGGAGCAGCATCACGAATGTCCCAGTCACTGGGAATGCCCAAGAAGAGCACACACCAATTAGAGACCAGATAACCCATCATGAGATGGGCATCTGCAGAGAACCAGGCTTCGTTAGCGTCAGCGCTCCCAAATTCCGAGTAATTGTTTAAACGAGACCATTGCAGCCCATGTCCCAACGTATGGGGAGCAGCTGGAGCCACTGGAAAGCAAGAAACATGCTCACAACCCCACGACGGCCCTCAGCCAGCCCCAAACATGGGCTGCACCTGCACAAACCCCAATATTGCAGCTTGGAAAGATGAAATTCCCTGGAGATGGGGGCACCCAGAGCCCCCTGGGGCTCCCTCCCCTTCCCCTCGGGCACCATCCAACCCTCCACCTCTGCTAACCACAGATAGTGCTGGATACTGGAAGATCCCATAATAGGAACCCTAAAAACCCACACAGGAGCCCAGGAGATGTGCAGGGGTGAAGTGGCCCCCGCTCACAGCCCCAAAAAAGCCTCAAGCTTCCCCCCAAGTTCATCCTGCCCACCAACGTGCAGTTTGGTTTATTAGCCCAAGCGCCAGGAATTAAGCTTCAGCCAAGAGGACTGATAGCTTATTTACTGCTGTCGTCTATATAAAGAAGAATTTTGACACATTGTTAAATGATAGCACATTTAGATAAGTCAAGCTGTCATATCATTTAATGGATGTCTAAACTCCCTCTGTAGCTGATATGTAAAATTTATGCACTTCAGAATATCATAAGGTTATAATATTTTAATCACATCCACATAATTTTTTTTTTTTCCCTTCTCCTAAACTTTGAGCAGCAAAAACATTCCCTGAACCGCACGGCATCACTGGAGCCATTGCCGAAGTTTCTGCCCAACTCTATGGGAAATAAAACAAAGTGCGTTTTATTTGACGAACCAAACGCCAGAGCCGTATAACCAGAGCTCATCTGCATAATGAGATGTGAAGACATTTATAAAAGATGGCTATAATCGCTCTCTCTCCCCTCACTCGCCGTTGTATTTATTATCCCAAATCAGCAGCTCGCAACTCTTCCCATTTTTTGCCGTTTTAGCACAGAACGGGTTAGATTAAAACGGCATCCGGCACGCGGAGCGTGTAATCCATACAACGCTAACCAGAACACCATAAACCGAGAGCAAATTAAAACACAAAAATCCCATAAAGGTATGAATCCCGCTATGACTATTATACACAAGAAAGCTGTAAAATAATACTGCATTAGTAATGTACACAATAAAACAATCTCATAACCCAGTGAAATATGTCTGGCATTATCTTTGATAGAATTTTATCTCTTCTCATTTCCGAGACTATTTGCTGTAAAAGGGCTCGACGCCGCTTTGATCAAAGTGCTGCCGAGGAGCACATTATCTGCATGTTTTACATATGCCCACCATTCATCAGGGTTGCTCAAACTCTGCCATTCCCAGCCAGCCCCAGGCCAGCAGACACATGCATTAAAAAGGAAGGAGAAAATAAAAGGGAAAAGCTCTTGGAAGAATAATAAATTGATTGTTTCCACCCACCCTCTTTTTTTTTTTTTAATTTTTTTTTTAAATAAGGGCATTAGGCCAAGCTGGCACAAGGTCACCTTTCCCTGCGTGATCCCAGCAAAGTCAATCCCACGGCTCCCTCACCAGCTCCGCACCAAACCACAGCCACCGAAGCCGAACATGGGAAAGGGGAGCTGCCCACCCCCCAGCCCACCTCTGCCCCTCAACAACCCCACACGAAAGCAGCTGCCAGTATTTTGCTTTAAATCAAGGTCCACACGCACCCGGGCAGAGTCATTAGGGAGATGTGGTGAGGAACGCTTTTGTATCCCAAGTGCTTAGACCCGTAATCCCTTCCCGACCACAGCGCCATAAATGAGCAGTCACGGCAAGCCGGCCGGCCGCGGTACCTGCGGTACTTTTAGGGTTGCATATCACAGATGCAGCGCGTAATCTGCTTAAAAGCCAAAATGTATTAAATGCTGGAACTGTTGGTACAGTACCGGAGCCCCATAAATCGCATTTCAATTTGTTTACTCCCCCTACGAAGCATGCCGCATTTTCAACTCCGTAATATCCTTGAGGGATAAACCCATTTAATATCCATGTAAATGAGCGTTTCGGCTTTTGTAGTAGATCCAGGTTGGGTTTCATCCCATTGTGCTCACTGCC
>NW_010202656.1:52428-63878 GCF_000695765.1 Mesitornis unicolor | reverse complement strand
TGTCAAAGGCTTTACTGAAGTTAAGGTAGACTTACCTATATATTACCTTACTTATATTTTATTAAATATATTTCTATTTCAACCCATAAATCTCCTTTCCTGACCCCCCTCCCCAGGTGGGGAGGAGGCATTGGGTGATAGAGCAACTGTATAAACCTTGACAGCACCAGAGTAGCTTTGACTTGGCAAAATGTTAGGAATGTAGAGTCTGCATTGTATTGTTGCAGCATCAATTAGGAATAAATAAATTACAAATTTCAAGAAAAGGCGAATCCACCACTGAGATATACGCAGCTCTGTTTTATTCTAATGCAACTGAAGGAGGATACTGTCTCAATAAGTTAATGATGTTAAAGCAAACATACAATAATCCGTAAAGTTTAGCCGGAGTGTGGAGATAGACCTGTCACTTTCAATAAAAATCCTCATCCTGTGATTTGTACATCTCTCAGATGTGCTTTGTAAAACCAAGTTTTTCATAGCAGTAAGTGCTTAGCTAAGGCTAGTTTCCATGTTCCAAGTTACTATGCCAGATGTATTTGACATCTTTCTAAGACTCAGAGGCATTGTTCAGGTGGAGCTACTCAGCTGACTTAAATCTAGATTCACAATTGTTGAAAACAGCTGGCCTGGTCTCTCTTCTCTTCCCAACCCCAGGTGAGTGTTTCCACTTTAGTTTTTCTTGCTTGTATTGTTTGATACTTGTATGAAATTGTATTGTTTGATTGATGATACTATCTAGCTGTGCAACAGATCAGGCTCTTCTGTCTGAAAACTGATTTGATTGGGTAGGTAGGCAGGCAAACCTAACTTAACTGAGAACAGTGTCATACACAAGGAAGCATATATCATTATATCATATTAAACTTTGTAACAGTAAGGCTAAATTGGTCATAACCCAAGACAGTATTTTAAAACAAGAAGTGTATATGTTGGAAGATTTTCAAGTCTGAAAGATGCTGGAAAAACACAACAGAAATATTTCTTCATGTTACAGTTTGAAAAGGCAAGAGAAACTATAGCAGCACTTCTTGTTTTGGACCATTACATAAACCACTTCTTCCTCAATTTCATTTCTTCTATCGAGTTTTATTTCTCTTACTGGGGAAGACTGAGATGTGTGGATGAAAGTCTGTGGCAACATGCTGTTTTTAAAAGCTTTAGATAGCCCCTGCAGTTTGTCATGGCCATGCTTGCTACTGGCAATCAAGACATCTTAAAGGAGTTTCATGCAGAGGAAATCTTGTCCTTTCCTCCAAGGCTTATGAAAGTGGCCCAGTACTACTCTATTAGGACAGGTAGGTTTGGGAAGTGTTTTAAAATCTTCTGTATGAGTGCATTAGCCTTTATCTACTAAAAGACAGAACAGTGTAAAGTTGTCTCATGGACCTTCCAGCAGCCGTGAAAGGCACTCTGAAACATTGGATGTCAAAACAGACCAGGTACCTGCCATCACTGAGCAGACTGTGCTAGGGAGTTGCATTCCCCTCACACAGGTGTGGCTGAACAGGATTGATCTGGAAGCGTGACATTTGGTGGACACTTCTGTACCCTACTGCTTGTTCACATACTCGTACTTTCATTCTCTGAAGAAGGGACATCAGGAAAGCCAGCAAAGATAGTTTATAATCCTTTTGGTTTTTTTTTTTTAAGTCTAAAGATTTTCATACTAAAACTGAAAATGGAGGCTTTAGTTTGTTCAAGGTTTGAATCTAAAATGTGACATATTTTGCAGTACCTTGCCCAGTTATTTTCATGGGTACACAGCATTTCATGAGCCCTGACATAAAGTTTTGAGATGTGGTATTTCTGTACTTGAAGGTTATTCTACTTCCACTTTCAACAGAATACTAACATACACACTTTTTTTAAAAAGTATTGATTTTTCTGCTTCATTATTTCCAATGTAATTTCCTCTGGAAAAAGGTCACTGATTTTAAAGGTATCTGCCCTATTGCTGTCAGAAGTGTTACTATACCATGCCAGATGTAGCGAGTGCTTATTTTTTCTGAAGAAAGTATGTAACTTACAAAATTTCCACCATGTTCTCTCAAAATGCATTAATGTACACTGTTAAGTAGCATGGCAACATCCAGTTTCTATTTTAGCTTTGGAATGGCTCAGAAACTTGCTGCAGGAGTCATCCAAGGTCCGACCCAAACTCAAAAGCAGCCAGTAGATACCTTCTAGTTTTGCCCAATTTGAGACCAAGTGCTAGAATTTGCTCAGAGATCAGCTAAGGTCGCAACTGCCACCAAAAGCAAACATCTTTTCCTGCTGAATTGACTGTATATGCAATTTTCCATAGTCAGTTAGATTGAGTCACTGACTGTTACATATCTGCTTTTTAATGTTCTTCCAATAATAAACCATCTGCTTTTCACTTGCTAACTTGGCTATATCTATATATTCTGAGTACCACAACACATTAAGGCAATGTAGAAAGCTGGTGTGATAACCTGTGGTAGTGTGATATGTCCTTCACGTGAGATAACCGCATTCAGGAAGTAAGGAACCCTAGGGTGCAGCTTCACTTGGAAAACAGCAAATAAGGCTACAGCTAAGAGGTGGGATCAGCTGTATCACAACTGCATTTGTCAGATTTTTCACCAACCTGATCAGCCATGAAAATGTGGCTTAGGTTCCATGTTCATCATTACAAGAAGGATTACTATGAGAAACTACAGGGGGTTTGGAGGGCTTGGGAATGTGGCAGAAGGCCATAAAGTTGTTATATCCTACTAACACAGATGGATCTTAACCTTACTACAAGAATGTTGATGTTTCAGATGTTTCACAATGCTCTTTTAAGCTTAGGTTGCTGGACTTGTTTGTAATCGTCTGCTGCTCTGGAACTGTAGAAATATCCGAATCCCCATTGACAAATCAGGATCTAAGTGTTCCATCATATTTAGTGACATGAAATTAATTGGCAGTCAATGAACTATGTATTCAGGATCAGTGTGAGCAATATAATAGATAAACTGATACTAAATGCTTGCAAAACACTAATACCCATGTACAAATTTGTATACACCCACATGTAATCCTCAAAAGTTATAGTGACATCCGTATGTGCTGCCTCCTTCTCCTCCTGTTAAATGGATGGTTGGGCATGCAGGTCATAAGCTCCTATCCTCTCTCCTGAGTGCTGCTGTGTGTGCCAGGGTGCTCCAGCTGTACCTACATCTGTGCCACCCCTGCAACCTAGACCCACATGCCACTGAGGAAGCTGCCTGCAAGGTCCCATAGGAGCATGCCAATGGGAGTTCCCTCCTCTGTATCCTTCACAGTGATGGGGTCCAGGTGCCCAGCGGTGCCCTGCAGCAAGGCTGGTCTCTCCACCCCAGCACCAGAAGCTCTCAGGGTGTCCTGTGGCTGACTTGGCTCTGTTGTACTCTGCTGGCTTCCCCACTACTGCAAAGGTTTCTGCTGCTTTTATACTGCTTTTCAGGCTGCCTCCTTTTTTCCCAGAGTCTCAATTGCATGATTACTGTTTAATCCATCTGATAGTCATCTTCATCTCTAGCATTATAACTATTGGACAAATGCCCCCTGAGACAGTTCTGGGTGTTCCATTCACATTCAGTGTTATGCTGGTGTCCCTGTCTGATCTGCTTTTGTTATCTGGCTGTTTGAACAAGAAGAGAGGCCTCGCAGGCATCCCAACAGTTACTCACATACTCTAGCTATCAGAAGTATGAGCAGGGAATTAACTGTAGAAAGATGGTTTTGCGGCTGAAAGGAAAGGATAAGGAGCTGGAAAAGCCAAATTCTGTCGCATCTGCTTGCATATTTCTAATTTGCCATACATTTAAATGTAGGTGCACAAGGCATTAGAAGAGCATGGAACCTTGTAACCAGGACAGACATGCACTTAGGATAAAACACACTGTTACTTTAATTTCCAGGTGGAAAACACTTCCACACATACTTACAGTGCTGATCACTCTTCCCCTCTAGGTGCATGACATAGCATTTGTTCTTTAACATCTAACAACTATTTGGGGATAGCTTTACTGTTACCCATACTGCATGGCCAAGTCAGGTCGCTGATTTTTTTTCTATTTTCCTGTAATTCTAGAGGAAAATAAACTGTAACCAGAACTTCCTGTTCAAAAGGGTTAGAGGCAATTCCCGCAGTCTAGTTAATGTCTTTTGGTACTCTGATAGTGTTTTGAGCGTGTAGTCTAACTAAAATACTTGATCAGAGTCTTAGTGACACTGATGCATTCTATGCCTGAAATGGCACCAGCTGAAGGGTGACCACAAGTTTATTGAGCTGTGAATGTTAAGCTAGTCTACCAAGCTGTTTTGTTGGCTCCATTCTCTCACTGCCAGCTAATTTTAATATAATTCTTTTGACATTATTAAGGCATTTACAGATGTTGAAGAATCTGATTTTTTCTTCTGACAAAAATACTGTGTTGCCCAAAATTCATGTGTTGTTAGAGCAGCATGCTTACTCTCTGCTGCTTTTTCATCCATGTGTGAGAGAACACACCTCTGCTTGATTTTATGCAGAGCATTCTTATGAACTCTGAGGTGACTAAACTTCTTTGTTCATCCCCTTGAGCTAAACAATATTACTACAGCTATTTTCCTACAGTTCCAAGGCTAAAGGAATATATTCCTCCAGACTTAACCAGACTAAAAGTGCATATCTAGGTCTTCCCGGCACCTCGAGACACATTGCACCAATCTTCAAGCAGGGGCCCTGAGAGTAATTTGCAAGCAGAAAATGGCAGTAGTTCTCAATTGAGGGATAGCTAGATATTCAGCTAGACAGCAAGGCATCTTTGGCATTCCCTGCTGGCTTGGTTGCTCTCATAGTTAGGCACTTGATGATCCAGCAACCCTGTCTTGTCGTTTTGCTACCATCACTGGCTGTAGCTCCAGCCCAAATACTGCACTTGGACTTCCCAGAGCTGTATGTGACTCAACAGCCAGTCCTACAGGCAATTGGACTGGGCAGTGAAATAAAATGGTGATTTCTTAGGATCACTGGAGTTGCCAAGTCTCATATCCTTTCCATATGGGGAAGTACTTAAAATCCAGATACAGCTCAGCACTTTGTCATCACCTGGAAGGAGCCACACATGACTTTGTCTTTCAGTATGGATAGGTGCAAGCCAAGTATATAACCACATGATGAAGTGGCTGCTGGCTGTGTAGATTTTAGGACTGTTGAAGCTAACCAGGTTTCTTCATGCAATCATGCAGCTGGCTAGCAGTCACGTCACATGCATTTAGCAAGCCCTCTGAGCTACATATAAAGAATTCTAATCAGTATATGTCAGTTTAGAAATACAAACAGGATTTCATGATACTTTGATACAATATCATGATTACAGATATCAATGCATTTCTTACAGTTAAGCTAAGCACTGACATATTACACAGGCAAACATTGAGTATCAGTGAAGTCTGCAGGAATAAATCTGTGTTGAAGATGTTCTTATTTTGATGCATCATTTTACTTTCTCTGCGTTTGGTTTTTCTTCCACTGGGATCAGTGGAAAAGTTTCCTTCAGATTGCCGGGAGAGGAGAATCTAGCCTTGAGGCAGTGCAGGATGTTATTTACTGCATCCGTCAATGACAGCTTTATCTTAGAACAACAATGTGGGGTACATTTCAATACTGCCTTGTAGCACATATTATTATTTTCACTGGAGAAAAGATTTGGTAGCTTTTTGCACCTTCTTAATTTGATCAGGCTCTGAAGAGTTTCCTATAAAGTGTGGTAACAGACTCACGCTTCACATCTGTTGTATTCTGTCTTGAATTCAATATTAATTTACTCTGTCTTTATCTTTCAGGCTTGATTATCTTGTTTGGTATGTTCAAATATTAGAGTCTTTCTGAGTGATACTGAAAAAATATGTTGTGATTCATCAAATATTTGTTTTAGTGGTTGGTTGACTTGCTAAACTTGCAGCAATTTATGGTAGGTTTATGTCTTACAGATCTTCTGTCTAAATAACCTAGTAATGCATTTTTATTAGATGTTTCATTTCTACTTTATTTTCATGTCTTACTGTCATGAATATGACAGAGAAAACATAGTGTGTTTGGATACTGGGGTTTTAAGAACTGGCAGTGTTGACACTGTTATCCTTGATTATTTCACACACACGTCACACTCATTCCCAAAGTCATATTCACTCAGTCTTGGCTTTCCTCTCACTGGGGAGATTGCAGTTGGTCCTGGAGGCTTGGGGAGAAAGTGTTGATTTTGTGTTTTTCTGGTGCTTGCAGCTACTGATCTCTTGGATGTCAGTGGCCAAGTCCCAAAGATTGCTTTTTTAGGTGCATTTCCAAATAACTTCCACCATTTCCGGGGACTTTTCCAATTTTACAGACCTGCTTTTCTCCATCTAAATATTATGTATGTAGAAACATGTGTGATCTGCCTCTTGAGGGTTTTGTGTCGTATTTTGGCACGTGTCTTTTTATTCACTGCAGGGTTTGGTGTATGTCACTTCTGTTTAGTTCAGGTGTTTCTGTATTTTACAAGCCCATGCAGGTAGTAACTAGCACATAACAGATCTGTGCTTGATAAATCAGAATTTAGGACATTCGCTCCCTCACCCTTACAGTTATCTCCTGCCCATTGTTCAAAATCTAAGGTATTTTTTGTCCACCACAATGGATCGAAAGAGCAGTTGTGACAAGAAGTTATAATTTCTGCAACATTTAACTTCACAGACTGTTGTCCAGTAAGTCGCTGAAATTTTCAAGGAAAGTGTAAGCCCTTTAAACCTTCACTGATGAAGTTATTAATTGTTTTATTTTCATAATGCAGGGCAAAGTAGCTGGTATCCTGGGCAGAAGTGAGTAATAGAAATACGAGATAACAGAGCATGAGAAATTGAAGTTCAGGTGCTGATGAGTAAACTTATTCCAGAGAATTAAGGAGTGAATATAGGGTGATTTTTATTGTCAAAAAGGCACATAAAATAGTAAAAGAAGCACTGAATTTGACGAGGACTTTTTTTTACCAGCCACTGTTAGCTTTTTTTTCAGGATTTCTAAATGGCAGTGGCAGTAAACTAATGGATGGAAGCAAGGATTAAAAGGCCATAATTTCCATCTGTTATTCAAAATCAGTCAGCATGTAAGATCAGAAATTCTTCTTTGAAAAAGTATAGATGCCTTGGAAGTTATTTTCCTGTTCATAGAAGTAATCCATCAGTCATCATGGCTACTGAAGCAAGACAGGAGAATTGCCCTGTGCTTTTTTGCTCTGTTCTAACAACAGAATTTACAAGAAACTTAACATGCTGCAAGGCTAAATCTGCAATCCTCATGCTAGCCAAATACTTGTGAAAGACACCTTTTCATATGTTTGCTGTGTTCTATCAGGAAATGTAACAAAAGTGGCAAGGAACAAACTCATTTCTTAATACAATAAATATTTGAGATCAAAATCTGTAGCAGGAGTTAACAGTCTTTGCAAACAACATGCCTCTCACTAATGAGTTCAAAGCCACTCTGCCACTCAGAGATATGTAAAGGAGATGGGTAAGGAACAGCTCTTTATGGGAGTTAGTACCTGACACTCAAGGGCTTCTTTCAAGAATTGGGGAATTTGAGAGTACTCTCTCTCATGCTGCAGTGTAGCTAAAGCAGCAGAGAATGTTGACTAGTTAGTTGCAGCATGCTTTTCACTAGGGGAAGAACAAAAAAACATTTTGGATTTTTGTTTTTGCTAGCAAGCCCCAGAGTACTTCCAGGACTCACATCTTTCCTAGCTGCTCAAATTTCCTTACAATAAGCAGACACTTTAATTGTAGTGCCTTTTTTGAATACACAGAAGTCGAGATACTTATCTCCTCAAAGGTATGTTCAGTAACATTGCCACTCTCAGTTGTTTGAATCTGTATTGGTAATTATTGTTTGGATGTTATGGGAGTATATATGTGGCAGAACAAACGACAGCAGAGAACTAGCATCTTTGCCACAGAAGTTCATATAAAAGTCAAAAGTTTGGTACACACTGATGTCATTATATAAAGTGCACTTTCACTTTAGCAGCTCTTATATGCTTGAAATGTCTACTGCAAGAAGGTAATTTAGAAGCAGCACACTGGTTTCATTTGATATCCCCTTTACAGGGTGGGAGGCTGGTGCCAGGATCTCTGAACAAGGGTCACTGCACTTTGATGTGCAGCCTCTGGTGGATCACATAGAATCCTCTTGACCTTCAGGGCTCTCAGTAAAAAGGCCAGGAGCATTCCATTTGCTCTCACTTACTCCTTTGGTGCTGTCTGTGAAGCAGTTTTAGTGGGCTAGCATGATTTTCCAATGGCTAAGCGTCAAACACCAGCATCCATGGCCACTGGAGAAGCACTGCCGACAACCTATAGATGCATGACTGTGACCAGGTTACATGCTTTCACTCTGAGATGGCGTTTCAAACAACGTTGAGACATTCACATTGCTAAACTTCTTCTGAAGATAGAAGTTGAGTTTCCAGAGCATCTTTCAGAATGTATGTTCAAAATAAAGACCAAAAAAAAGCCTCACTGTATTATCTGACTCTTGCATATCTGACAGGGAATAGACAAAGAGAGTTATTTTAGTTCACTCAAATATCAAAGAATTTATGCTACAAAATAACTTTTAGACAGTTGTTGAATAAAGTAAGGTAGGTCCCTTTTGGCTTGTTTTCCAGCGTGTTACAGCTGAAGTCTGCTAACACTGCCTTTGATGATGGTACAAACTCACCAATGCTTTGATTGCCACTTACAACTTCAGACGTAGTTGAGTTTTGTGTGCTATAGATCTGAAGATTACTGTATTTGGTGAAGGGTGTTATATCCAATAATTAGTATCCTTGACCATCCTGACTCTGATGACCCCATAAGTTCCACACTTGTATTAATGAGAGGTTGTCCAGGTATTTTCATGTAAAGCACGT
Source organism: Mesitornis unicolor (assembly GCF_000695765.1). Classification (NCBI taxonomy): domain Eukaryota; kingdom Metazoa; phylum Chordata; class Aves; order Mesitornithiformes; family Mesitornithidae; genus Mesitornis; species Mesitornis unicolor. Next base: position 54,954 of record NW_010202656.1, on the reverse strand, counting down.
ATCTAGTCATGATATGAATATCTGAGAAAACTGTCTTATACAAACAGGATACACGTAGAAGCGAATTAAGTTATTTTGTTGATAGAAGAAACAACATGAAATTGTAAACAATTGTAAATGGGCAGGACATGAATGAGTAAGACACAAAGGCACGCCATGTTGTTATCTACGTTTTGTAATTGTTATACTCTCTCAAAGATTGTGAAGGAGGTCAGTCACATGAAGCTTAATGTCACTCTGCAGTGATTAATTACGGTCATGCCTCATCTCAGTCAAGAGCCGGTAATGAGCCACTTGCATTTTCCCATTCAAATATTTCTGTTGAGCATTTTGTCAGTGTGCAAATGATGTTAAATATTATGCTTAACAGATGAAGACTCTTCACTCTGCAAAAGCCGCACAAGTGGGAGGAGGAAGTTTTATGTGACGTCAAGGAGTCAAAAAGTTGCATAAACAGGCAGAGTGGAGGTGTAGTGGTTCAATCACAGAACGTCTCCATGCCCAGAGAAACTAATAGAGCTGACTGCGAGCAGGAAGCTCTTCCATCAGGAGGTTTCCTCTAATGCCTGCAGCCTGGATCATTAGGCATCTTAAGTGTGATTGTGATGCAAACTCATCCATTATCCACTCTAACAACCCCCTGCCCCAACTGCACTTGCTTAATTTATTAAGAGCATTTGTAATGTTGCTGTGTTAGAAGTTATGATGCTACTTTGTCTCTCACTTCAAGCTGGCTTGTTTTAAGGGTGATTTTAAATGAGCTATATAACAAGTGAAGCATTTCTTATACTGGAAGTGCTGCGGTAAATTTGTAAGCTGAAGAAATGAGACATTTTAGCAATGTGTATAAGCCTCAGAAAAGTTAGCAGGTAACAGAGCAGACTGGTCTGAGACCTGCTGTCCCTCAGATCAGGGTAAGAAGTTCCTCACAGGGACTCAGTTGACTACCCTGGCATACAATGAGAGATGGAAGAGCATACGTGAATCCTCAGGGATTTAAATGAGTTACTGTTATTGCCTAGGCTTTCTCTTGTATGTTACATTGCACAGGATTGTAGGAAAGAGCAGAGGAAGCTTTAACAAGCCAGTAGGGAGGAATCCTAGTCAACCCCTAACTCCCACTGGTACCAAGGATCAGATGAAATGTCATGTTTCTCACAAGGTCAAGAGCTTTAGATCTACAAACACCTACCAGGTCTCACAGAACTTATGATTAATGCATGCTCAGAGAAGTGTGTACCTAATGGCACTACATATACTAGTATGTATTTTAGGAATTGAAAATTGTCTGCACTATCAGTGGAGTTGGAAGTGGGACAACCAAGGCAGTTTAGTCAGAGCAAGGAAGCAGTGTAATTAGCTTATAAACTCAAACAAATTCTCTTTTGCCTAGTATTGCATAACTGGTTCTAATCTCTGCTTCACAGAAAGCTAATTTGGGGATCTTTTATAACGTCATTCTATTTCAGCCTGCAAAACCACAAAGGTACTTTCAATTCAACTTTGAGAGCATTATTAAATATTTTAAGATATTGCCAACTTCCTAATACCTCATGGAGTATAATTATAACTTTTATATTTTTTAAATGGAAGTGACAAAACCCATCAATTGTATGCAGTTTTAAAGGCAAGCTTGAACGATATTTCAGATAAATACACAAAAATTGTAAGCCCAGCAATCAGGCAGAGAAGGCTTTCAGTTACAGCATCAGCTGTAATGACAGTGGCATCTGATGCAGACTAGCAAGGTTATATCCTTCCAATATCAAACTGAAGAAGATGTGGCATCTAACTTAAGCATATGGAAATCAAATGCTTTGGGCAGATGGACAGCACTGCTGATTAAACACAAGGCTGCTGTAATCAGTCACTACTATTTCCGTATGAAGTTTATGAACAGAAGTTAAAAGAAAAAGTCTTCAGACAAATCACAGTGGAACAGGAAAAGGGGGGGAAATTCTGGCTGTGTCTTTGTAAAATGAAGGACAGCAAGACGCACACATCTCCTGTGAAACTGTAACATTGCTGAAGAGAATGCTTTTGCAAAATTAGAGATGATTAAAAATTACTTAGAGCATGTGTTGACAGCAGTAGGAGATTCCATACTGGATACATAAACAGTGACACCTTAAAAGTGGCATAGACAGACAGAAGATTGGTTGCTGAAGTTTTCAGCAAGTCCATTTTGCTAGCAAGTATTTGAAAGGTGATCAAATTGCAAAGTATTAACAGTCATGGGTGGGACAAGTATCTCAGCTGGGTCTGATGGACTGCCATGGAGCTTGGCTAACCTACATCAGAGAAGGACATGTATAGAGAGAGAGCAAAAGTTAGTTACAAACTCCAAGTCATGTACACCATGTAGCTGCATACCTGGAAGCATGAAACTCAGCACTGAGTTGGCAACCATCACTAGATCCATATCTGGTGTTATCTGGATGCCTGGAGGAGTGTGAGAAGAGGTGGAGGCCTCATGGTCCCAGTCCCCCATTTCTTTCCCCCTCAAACAAAAGAAGCCATTACCTC
>NW_010202656.1:51661-52397 GCF_000695765.1 Mesitornis unicolor | reverse complement strand
TCTACCCATGCAGGTGTGAATTAACAGACTTTGTGACATTAGCATAACTGATAAGATTGTCTATAGTCATCCCCACCTGCAGGTATGCCCTGGTGATGTAATGCAGAAATCTGAGTAATAACTAAAGATAAGGGGAAACACTGGTAAAGACAAACACCCCAGGTGGTCTAATCCACTCAAGCACCCTCCTGCCTGCTGTCATGTACATCAGGGGATAAAAACCCTAGGATTCATGCTAGAAAGGGGGAGTTACTTCTCCAGCCATGGAGTCATGAGAACCTTCCCCCTTGGTCAGAATGCTGGCCAAGGTAACTTACATGGGAGTCCTTACTTGGGAGGACAGGATGAACTCAGAACCATACCGATGAACTGGATGGATTGACAAATTCGCTTCCTCTCCATCCCCACCACTCAGGTCACCTTGTGGGTAAGATTATTTACCTCAGCTAATGCTGAGTGATATATTTTTCCTCAGGTTCATATTCCCTGAGTGTATTTTATATTTCTCCTCAGGTTCATTTCTAGGATTCCCTGCATGTATTGGTTTTGCTACACTGTATTTCTGTTCAAACAGGCTTTTCTATTTGCCAGGCGGCCAGGCTCCTTGTGGGCAAGTTGTTGGTTGTTGTGTTGGTGTTCGTGTGTTCCATATTGCTTTGTTGTTGGTATTATATTAGTTATAAACCCTTTACTGTACCTGTAGCTTTTTAATTTATCACCGGCAATCCAAAAGAAC
>NW_010202656.1:39670-51571 GCF_000695765.1 Mesitornis unicolor | reverse complement strand
TCCCTATTTTCGCAACAGACGTGTCCTGCAAACCTAATTTCATCTGTCAAACTACACTGAAAACTTAGATGTTTAGTTGCGTGCAGTAGTTGCAGCACAGGCTTCAGTCAGCTTGGCACTTCCTGATCATTAAGGTGCTCACACTGCTATATGAATTACCTCTGTTTAACTCTTTTCACCAAGAAAGAGGCATATGTCCTGGTAGGGTTCAGTCACAGTACCCTCACAGCAATGATGAGTTAAACTTTATAATCAAGGGCACTGGCACCCATAAAAGATAATTTTTCACGTTTTTACGTTGTGATAATTAAAGCTAAAAAGAGAGTAATCCTGCAACTAGATATATGTTTACATATAGGGAATTAGAGATCATTATGATTGGAGTTTTTAGCAGATTGATAAAGCAGACCAATTTTTAACTCAAAAGCCTTTATTAAATTCATTTATTAACAACTCATTTTGTGCTAAAGATTAGTACTTACACAATATTAATCACCTTCACTATGTAGGTAAAACTGTTTGTCCTTAACACTGATAACCTAAATCACCTCTGTTTATGTGACATTGTGAAGCTGATGCCATGAAGTCAGGGCTGATGGCTGGATCCTTGGTGGCCTTGGTCATGGAGGAACAGGCAGTCAGGCTTGAGAGCTCTTCAACAAGGGAAGTCTGATCAGAGGTGGGCCTGTCCTCTTCCTTCTCTGCCTTTGCTTTCCATGCCTGATGTTTATATGCTCTTTGTCTCCCTCCTGAAAGAGGGATCTCATCTGCTTCTCTTACTGCTAACCCCAGTTTCTTGTTTTGTCAGTCATCCTTCATTTGTGAGCAGCAGGATGTCCTGACTACTGCAGGCTTTTTTATTTATCTTGCCCTTCGGCATCTTCTTTGTAGTTGAATGCTTCATGTGTGCAGCTATATGCATACTTGTTTCCCCTGCTAGGTCACATTGCTCAAACATAGAATCATAGAATACCAGGTTGGAAGGGACCACAAGGATCATCCAGTCCGATCTCTCAAGGTAAAAAGTACAGTTTCAATGAGATGAGTCAGCACCCTGTCAAGCTGACTCTTAAAACTGACCAGTGTAGGGGAATTCACCACTTCCCCTGGGAGATTATTCCAGTGTCTAATTGATCTCATGGTAAAAAAAATTTCTTCTGGAGTTCAGTCAGAATCTCTCCAGAAGCAACTTGTGTCCATTACCCCTCATCATTTCCATGTGACACCTTGTGAAAAGGGAGTCTCCATCTTCTTGGTAACCACCCTTTATGTACTAGTACATGGTGATAAGGTCCCCCCTAAGCCTTTTCTTTCCAAGGCTGAACAGGCCCAGTTTTCTCAGCATTTCTTCACATAGCAGGTCTTCCAGTCTTCTGATCATCCTCGTGGTCCTTCTCTGGACCCCTTCCAACCTGTCCACATCATTTTTATATAGCGGGGACCAAAATTTGACACAGTACTCAAGGTGTGGTCTGACCAGTGTTGAGTAAAGAGGGATAATGACTTCTTTATCTCTGCTGGTGATGTCATTTTTAAAGCAACCCAGCATCCTGTTGGCTTTTTTACAGCTGCAGCACACTGTTCGCTCATGTTGAGCTTGTCATCCACCAAGACCCCCAGGTCCCTTTCCATAGTGCTGCCCTCTAGCCAGGTGTATGTACATGTAAACATGTATGTAAAATGTTCATGCATTGTGTATGGCTATGCTATCACAGTGGCACAAAACACATGCTGCTATTGGTTACCCTTTTTAGTATGCTTACATTGGGTTCAAAGCAAGCTAATGTTATACTCTAAAAGCAGTGCACTCTCAGTTTCTAGGTGTCAAAAATCTCTGCTTTGGCTACAAGAAGTTTATTTTATTTTCCTAAGACAGGAGTAATGCAACACGCTCATCTATTTTGTGAGACCAGTCTCTACAGGATGTAGCAGAGATTAAGGGCGATGCTCTTGAAATTGTACTCTGGAATCCAGGGTTCCTTCTTGCCTGCCTTGAGGCCAGTTCCTGATTTTGTTTGTGTTGAAAAGGTGTCTTTTTGAAGCAAAGTGAGGGGCTAAAAATATGGCATGTTTCTCACATATTCATCTCTTGGTGTGAGTGAAATATTTAAGGAAAACAGACCTCTAAAAGAGGATGCAAATGTTATACACACGTGCAAAAGAGTGCCAGGTGTGTCTCACCCAAGTTCAGATCAACAATACCCAAAACAGTTAAGAAAATGAAAGGGGGGGGAAAGGAATTGTGAATGAATTTTTTGTATTTTTTGAAAGGTATTAAGATTTATTGCAGCTCGGTCATCCTTAGATATTGTTTTAAAATCCTATTTTATGTGGACAAAAGGCCATCTGAGATCACACTGTCATGCAGTTGCATCAGTTGTGTGCTTAATTTAGGCAAGATCTTGATGCATGGCTTATTTATTGGTTTATATTTAGACCAAAGGCATGGCACTGAATACTGGTACCATTCCCATACTGCAGACGATTTTTTATGCAGACTTGTATATAGTTATGAAATGCACATCCTTTCCTTTCAGAAAGCTCCGAAGGAGAACTCAGTACTTGTACATCTGGAAGCTTCCAGTCATGGAGACTGTGATTCACTGTTCAAATGACTTGCAATGACTTAGGCTTTAATTTTAGCTAGTTCTAAAAAATGAATATTACTGTTCTGATGCCAGTTGAAAGAGCTTTAAATGCTAAACCCTCCTGAGTATCTAATTGAGCGTAAACACTCTGGATTAGGAACATCTGAAACTAAACATCACCTTAAATGAAATCCTTAACTTCAATCTTCTCATGTCTTAATATAATAAGAAAAAACACATGGGCACTTTCCAGAGTGATGTGACAGAAGGCAGTATCAGTATGATGCAGAGAAATAACCAGTTCCTCAGGATGGCAATAAAAAAAAAATTGTTTTCTCGAAGGCTAAACAAAAGTATTCTTAATAGATCTGACTAAAGGTACAGAAAGAATACAGGAGCTGCTAGTATTATCCATCTCACAGGTATTGTAAGAGAAAGATGTGAGTGTTATATATATTCTGTGGAAACTCCCTAGAGAAAACAATAATGAAGGGAAACAAAATCCTCTCTGCTATGTCAGCAACCAAAATTAAAACAAATGCCAAAGCATGTTATTAAGGGAGACATTTTCCAAGACAACAGTAATTCAGTGCCCAAGTTACACTGAAAGTCTCCCTTTCAAAGACTCTTGCAGCTGTTGCAATAACTCTCAACCTCCCCTCACTCAAAGGGGGAGCAAAAGGTCTGTAGGACAAGTCCCTTAGTAGTTGCACTTATAAACAGGTGGGAATAAAACAGAATTATTCTAAATCATAGCTTTTGTTTTTGTGTAATAAACTAATACCTAATTTACTTGGGGTGAGGGGAGGGAAATCATATTAGCCATTTAAAGAAAAGCTACAGGGACTCTAAACAAAAAAATCACAGTATTGTCTGGTCTACAAAATATGCACCAGTAGTGAAATGTGTATGGTTGTCATAATGCCTCTCTCAGTGAAGGCTTTGGGATGGAGCAAGGCAGTAATAACCCAGGTGGAAAGCAGAGGGTTTTGGGTGGTGTCTGGAGAGCCACATCATCATTGCCCCGGGGATTACCCCACTCAATCTATAGACACATGAGTCAGCCAGTCAGTCTGTCTCTAAGTGATCAGCATTGGAGTACTGCCTCTTCTAGTTCTGTGTAGCAGCAGTTCAGGTGAATTCAAAGATTGTTCTTTCTTATTTACAATCCTTATTCCTTAACTACTTGCACATAGAGGCTGTGAGTTAGAAGCTTCTTCAGTTATTTGCTTGCTGACCCATTTGACCTTCTTCTTGATTTCAGTGAGTATGTACCTAGCTGTAAATGGCAGCAAGCGAGTAGTGAAATACAAAGGAAAAACAACATCCCAAGATTCATTTCTGTGTTTTTCATCATACTGGGTGCACAATATGCACTCTACTGCCACAGATGCCTCATATGTTTTTGGGTTTGGTTTTGTTTTGTTTTGTTTTTCCTGCAGGCCTTTTAAATATTTGACTTCTTCCTGGTGAAGGCCATTATTTTATCAATTACCTAAAGATTAGACAATATGTGTACTAAATCACTGTATGTAAGACAGACTGATCACAGCTGAACTCGAAGTAGACTTGTTGAAGTCCCACCAGAGCAGCGCTCTCTATGGATGTCAGGATGACACAGTTATGAGTGCAGTGGGGAAGTACCAGGATGCAGGCATACATACACACACAGGGTGGAATGCATAATTTTCATAGGATGCATATTTACCTCCAATTAACGTTTTTTTCTTGTGTGGTTATCAGATAAATATGGGTATGGTCATATAACTGAGGCAGAAAAGTGATACAATGAAAAAAAAAAGGTAGAATGTCAGCCCCGCTGAAAGGAGGAGTTTTGTCTAGGTGAAGACCGTTGGAGGATTAAACTAATATTCAGAATTACATCAAGGTTATCAAGATGGGAAAAAAACTCACCAACTATCAAATATATATGTAAAGTCATCATAAATTCTTGAAAATGCAGTTAGCTCAAGAAAGCAAGTATTTTGGAATAAGTACAAGAAATCATGTTGCAACTTAACCATATGTGGGTTTCTTTAAGCAAAAATTCTAACTCAAGATCGACTTTATTCATATTCATACATTTTCTTTTTCGTTTCTTTACTCATATATAGCTTTCCTGTACTTACAATATCCATCAAATTCTGCAAGATGCTGTAAGAGGATGTAATGAAACTGCAAGCACTGAAAAGAGAAACTTAGAAGAAAATAAAGCTACCTTTCTTTCAGCATCAAAGATATCAGAGAACTGAGAAAAATTACTGCAGCAAAAATAGTGATTTCTACAGGGAATCTGTCCCTTATCTGTCTTACAAAGAGTCCATGGTGAACAGTCTTAAAAATTAAATCATGTATGTCAAAATGGACACAGGAGGTAACAGTGAAGGGACTGTACTAATTTTTTAAAAAGGCTATTCTGTGGAAAAGTTTTAATGAAACTAATAATTTGGCTTTGCACATATCTTTGTAACACAATTCAAGGTTTCAATACTGTGTTGAAGGGGCAAGGTGAATTTTTTAATTATTATACTTTTCATTTTAGAGAGAAAGAAGAAAAAATTACATGCCATAACCAACCCTGAAGTTTTGTGCACCCTAGCTTCTGCATTAGTAACTTGCCCTTTTTTTTTCAGCAATGTTTGTGCACCATAACAACAAACAGCGGCATTTTTTTTTAATCCAAGCTTTTTAATACCTCTTCTCCCCTCTCTGCCTTGGTGCCTTTTGTTCCATGGCAGTAAGCTGTATTTCAGAGGCCTGGGTAGGCCATGGTGAGGCAGAAAACAACCCAGCAGAGGTTATTGCTGATTGAGAAGCAGGAGAGGGAGTGCGAGTGAGAGCTGCTCTGCCTGCCTGTGTCTTCAGAGCAAGGAAGGGATGGGGCCACACTGCCATTACTCCTGCTTCCCAGAAAAATGATCCTACTTCAGGCACCCCATTACTACTGAGTGAGCTCTAAGTGCAGCCACTCTGGGAGCCTGGAGAGTCCTCTGCAGACTCATTTCACAACACTGATGCTCCTTTTCACACTCTCTTTCTCCTTATTTGATTTAGTCCCATGGTTTCAAACTGCGCCGTTTGGGGTCAACTGCTCCAAGTGAGAATCAGCACAAGGGCTTCAAGCTTACAGACTCATTCAATGCCTTGGGGTTTAAGGATGCTCTAAGCCTGCCTTTTTACACATGCTAGAGAACCCATTATGTGCTCCTCTTAACAGGCATTCTTCTCAAGGAACATGTACCAATGCTGCTTTTTTCCTGAAGTTTTAGGTTAGGTTTCCTTTGTAACACAATCATGACCACTTAAATTGGCAATATGTCTTTTCTCATCCTTTTTTTTTTTTAACTCAGTATCTTACACCTGATCTAACAGTAAAGGAGGTGTAATTTCTTTTAAAAAGTTAGTATTGGATTAAGTGTTGAACTCTGGGTGCTCAGCCGTATGTAGTGCTGTGCAATCAGACAGGCAAATGTCTCCAGCCTGAGGGGTTCTTTTTTTTTGGTGAAGGTTATGAGTGCCCTTCTTTCACTAGCCTTTGTAGCCTAGACCTAAAGTTACAGAGAAGTGAAAATGTCTAGAAGTCCACTGACGTGCACTTCAACTGTATACTAGAACTGAGCATAACTCACGTTCTTACTGTCACTAAATATCAGCCAGCAAGTGGTGCAGATGTTTGTGCTTGGGGACAGCAGTGCTGGCCCATGTTAGGAGGTTGCTGCCACGTGCCCCAGATGGGACCTCAGGCTCCCCTTTCCACAGAGCTGCTGACCAGCAGCATGCAGGCAGTCTTTTCAATACCTGAAATGCATTTCATTTACAAAGACTAAGTTGATGCTCCACTTGCAAGGTTTCTCGGAAAGGGAAAATATGTATTATCCTCTTCTGAGGAAGGACAGAAAAAAGATCAGTGAAGACAGTTCAGGTGACTACGAAGCTTCAATAATACACTGAGTACAAAGAAAATCAGTAAGCTTAGGAACACTTGTATGCCTGTCTCATTCTCAGCAATTGCTCCCTTTATTATTCTTGTTAAACTGAAAACAAGCAGTCAGAGATTATAAAGGATCTGTAATATTTTGTAATAATGAAGTCTAATGCATGGTAGAAATACAAATACTTCAGTAAATTAATGCAGAAAAGTTTAATAATTTCCTTAGGAAACTAAGGAAAAAGGGAAGATTTTATTCATTTACATCACTGCATGTTATTTTTCCATCTCTAGTTCTTGTTTACTATGCAGAGAAACTGAAGACATGGTGATGGATGGGTGTTCAACCACATGCATGTCTCTGGAGAAAAACATTCACCATCATTACTGAACTACACTGGGAGACTGGCAGTGGCAGTCTTTTGCAGCTCTGCTCAGTGACTATTGCCCTTTGGGGATCAAGGTGAAGTGTCCTGATACAGAAACCAGTGTCAGGAAAAAAATTGAGAGAGAGACAGCAGGAGGGAGGGCTGTTTTCATGGTGCCAGCTCTGAAAGCACATTTGGCTGACAATGTGTGAGACTCGGGGGGGGAGAGGAAAGTTTTGTAAAATGTGCTGAAGCTAAAGGCAACAAGCCACAAGGACAAACGGAGTAATTTTTGATAACCAGAGTAAGCCTAATAATTTTTAAACTCGAGTAAATAGCAACAGTTCAACAGTGGCTATTACTGTACTTTCTACCTGAACTGTTACATGAACAGCAGTTTTTCAAAGTCCAGTCTGTGATACTGACACAGCAAAATTGAACCCCATAATTTTTACTTCTAATATTTAATATGACATGGGTTTAATGGAACCTATATATCGGTATGGTGTTCCACTGCCTTTCCTCATTGAGTGGTAAATAAGCTTCAAGGTGATTTTTAATCTATATGTAAATTAGGTATTATTATATCTGTAGCAAGAATCAGCAAACAAATAAGGTCGGGGACACTTGCAGAGAAACAATACAAAAAGAAGATAAGCTCTTGTCCAACAATTAGTCAGACATTGACAGAGATGGTAGATTTGATTTGTTTTAAGGCCTGTTACAACGAGTTTGTTAGCAGTGAAGTGGTTTATTTTTTCAACTCTTAACTGTTCTTGCTTAGCAGGATGGTGCCATTTCTCTCCTGTGAGAGACATATTGTACACCTGTGAATAAATCTGTGCTTGTGTTCTTAATGTTGTCTCTAGTGCATAATATCATCAACTAGGCAAACCCAGGAGCCATCCTTACCATCGCCACAGAAAGTAGTGAGTGTGGCACAGTGCCCCTAGCTCCACAGGGAGCTGGGAACTGCTCTACTCGTGGCTTTGCTTCAATACGTTTCTGGCCATGACACCCTGTTGACTAAGGACCACTTGGTGGCACCAGAAGTCAGCCAGAGCTGGAGTTACTGTGTATGGCACCATTGCTGTAAGGATCACTGCTCAGTTTAGCGACAGATGAAGAACTATCTGTCTCACAATCCTACTGTGAGCGAATACTTTTAAAAGTACTCAGAGATCTCTAATTGGCTGATATTATAGTGATAATGGGCAGATATATGAGTAACACAGCCTTTTCTAAACCCTGTAAGTTTCTGGGGAGGAACGTAGTGCCCATCCTTGATCATCACATGCGAAAGTTGAACTGTGCTGGCAGAAAAGCAGCTGAGCAACCTTCACCCCCAACCACCAGGGAAAGGTGGACAATCAGGGCTGCCAGCACCCAGCTCACCTGAGAACCTCTCTGCATGCCCAGCTCCGTCCTGTACTGCAGTGGAGTGATGGGAGCCATCAACAACAGCTGTCATCTCCTGCCTTTGAGTTATTCTGGAGTTCATCTCCCTGTGGGTTGCACAGCCTGTATCTATCTCTCTGTGAAAGATTTTGGTGCGAAACACAAGGTCACTTTGGCTTCCCATAGGCATGAAAGCAGTAGGATTGCATGTACTGGCGACATAAGTGTGTTACAGAATGTCATGGATTAAAAGGATCTTCACATCTGATTCACAGAATGACTTAGTAGCCCGATACTAGTTTTAATCATTCTCCTATTTTCACAGTAGTTCCATTTTCTGCATTGGCTGCTTGCTGCAAAACTGCATACTGGACTGAAATCTTCAATCTGAGAGAGAGAATTAAAATGAGAAAGGATGATTTCTAACTGCCTGCTGACAAAGAAATCTTTCCAGAAGTGAAGGGAGTATGAAGATCTATAGGGATATTTTTCCAACAGTCTCCAAACAGACTGCCATAGTAGCTTGCAGCATCATCCATTAGCTTGAACAGTCCTTATTCTTCCCAAATGTTTATTCTGTTGTATTCAGAGAGAAACACATCCTTGCTTGAAGCCCTTTTTCTCTCATCAAAACAAGCTGAGCTACTTCAGTCCTTTTGCATAAGGTTAGTTCTCCATCACTGAGCTCAGAAGGCATTAATCCAAGTTGCAGAACTTCAAGACAGAGCTATGAAGATGAAAATGAATGGCCAAAAAGTGTAAGAAAGCTATGGCTTCTGATGTGCTGGATTTGATAACAGTCTTTCAGACTTTTTGAAAGGAACCGATTTCTTCTCTGAAGCTCAATATGACAGACAGTGTTTGTCAAAGAGCAGCTTGGTGTCCCTTTACAAGTTCTGGCATAGTCCTATCTGAAAGTTTTTTTGTTTTATACAGGCAGGCAGATGGATTCAGTCTTACCTATGCATCCGATTAAATCCATTAAATCCAAATTTTTATGCTATACTAATAATTGTGACCCCTGCCAAGCTGCACAAGGTGATGGGAGTGGAGCTGACAAGATTCAGTGGAGCCATCTCAGGGTGGTGCATATGCAGTGCTGCGGAAACTCTTGGCTTTGCGCACTCTGGAGTGCTTATGTCGGACAGATGCAGGGAGAGAGGGCTTCTCTGGCTGCAGAGTATTTGGAAGACTGCCTGCATAAGGGTTATAAGAAGGAAACATGCAATTCTCTAGTAGCACTGAGAAATGTATTTTTAGGTGAGGGTAAAGAAATCAGTAAATTTTCCAGATTTCTTTTGTGGGGTAACCGCCCCCCTCTCCACCTCAAAGCCTTTAAACATCTATAAAGGTTTTCTATGTGGAAGTGTAGGGTATATGACAGCTTGCAGACCAGGGCCTTAAGCACTAAATCAGCAGATGACCCTTGTTCATTATATCAGTTAAGAATGTGATAAACTTTGAAAATACTTCCATTCTGCCCAAACTTCAGCTGATGCACTGTTCTCACTGCGTCTGTGTACACACGTATGATCTGATTCAGCAAAACCCTTCAGTGACATTTCTTGTTCACTGATTTCCCTCCTTGACTCGAGTTACTCTGCTCTTATGAACTTCAGAATAGTGTAACAAGTGAGTCTCCCTTTCCTGCAAAGCTCCCTAAGTATCTCCTTCACCCTAGATACCTTGATTAAACAGATTGATTTGTGAGATTGCTGGTTGCCATTGACCAGTCAGCCAGCTAGAAGGATTCTTGACAGATTCACTGTGTTCCTCTGCCAACTGACACAGAAAAATGACTCAAAGAGCAAGAAGTATAATAACTTGGTTGATAATTCGTAAGAATAAAAGCAAAAACTCAAAAAAGGGGAGAAAAGATCTTGTAGTGTTTTAAACCTGTGCCTCCCTTGCAAGGGTTCTTTTATGTGGAAACACCTATGAACCTGTTCACTGCATAACGACCTCAGTGCCTGCTTTGCACAGGGAAGAGTGCCAGAGTGCTGGTAAAATAAATTTTTATCATGTAACCTGTGTTTCACCTCTCATTTGGCTGAGTGTTTGTGGAACTGGGTACTGGAAGTTCTGGGGTCTGTACTTTCTAGAAGCATTTTTTAATGTTTACAGTTCACCTTAAGCTGCCAAATGTTGTTGTAGACATCTGGGTACCTATGTCACACTACAGGATCAGGGCACTGAAATGTAACAGTGGAAAAATAACTGTACAGTATTAATGCTGTTTACTTCTTAATTTATACATATTTTTTTGTTTCTCATAATAAATCTATTCACTGTGAGAGTTAACCTGAAGAAAAAGATTTGGAAAGTTAACTCTGGAGTCAAATTGGCGTAACTGGGTTCATGCCTTTTTTATTTTTCTTGTGAGGAGACTGCAGTACAAAATTCCCTGGCAGTGGCTGTTCTCTAGACATTTTCCATTGAAAGTTTTTATGTTCCACAGTCTAATGTGATGACTTTAAGAAGCAAATAGAAGAAGGAATTCTTCGTATAGTTAGCAAGAAAACAGAGGAAAAATCCTAACAAGTCATATTCAGTTCGTAATTTTTGACTGTTTAAGACTTTTGACTGTATCCAAACTGGTTTCCTGCTTTTACAAAAAAAAAAAAAGAAAAAAAAAGAAAAAGAAAAACTTTCTACTGCCCTGTTAACGGAAAACAGAAAAAACCCCTAGAAGCCTGTGGACTTTGAAAACAAGCAACCACACTTTAAAACAGAGTTCTTGGTTCTCTGAAGATACTATAAGTATCATCACTAGTACTCCAAGGAGCACTGATGTTGTCAAACTTCAGCATACTTCACCATTTGGGAAAGTTGTGGCAGAGGTACATGGCCCAGTGGTACCAAAATAAATATGCATCAGGACGATTTCCTAGTATTTGAAAAATGTACCATCCCACGTGCCTTTTGTAATGAAATAAACTTCAATGGATGTCAAAGAGCCTGTGAGGGTTATAGGTTATAGATTGGACTAGATGATCCTTGTGGTCCAACCTGGTATACTATGACAACACTGTGAACGTGCATGAGTAAACCTTTGGCAGCAGCTGATGTTCTTAACAGAATCCTTAAGAGATGCTGCTCTTCCTTTCTTTCCATCAGAGGATTTATCTTCTGAAAGAGTCTGGTAAAAAGCTAATACTGCTGTAGCTCAGAAACAGGGAAAAATTCATATTTTTTCACAGTTAATGTAATCATTGACCAACCATCCCAATACTGGCAAAACTGCAAGAAAAGAGTAAATCTTGTTTCCCACTAACTTCAGACAAGTTTCTCTTAATGGGGTCCTGAACAGTCAGTTTACATATTTTGTCTGCTGGGTTTGGGTGAGAAGTATCAAGAGCTCTTCCTTTCTCATCTGTCCATCCAGTCCCATCATGTGTCTCAGGAAGCATAATTTCATACTATTCTGGCCCAATCATAGCTTTCCCAGTTCTTTTGTCCCATCTTAGGCTCAGCCATGGCAGCACCTTCTGTTGAGAGTCTTACACAATGCTTGCCATTAACACCTTCCTCCCTAGCCTCAGTTAAAAGATTCATCTGTTCGGAATCTGCTCCCTGCTCTCCTGACTGTCAGGGTCTCCTACAAAGCAGTGATACCTTT
>NW_010202656.1:9387-39639 GCF_000695765.1 Mesitornis unicolor | reverse complement strand
TGAAAACACTTGGCCTCACTTGTAGCCTTTGCTTGTAGCTGTCACAGAAGAACCCTCTAGACCTCAGAGACAGAGTTTGACATCTACAGCAGGAAAAAGGGGGAAAAAGCAAGTGGGAAAACTTGCACTGTCTCCCTGTCCTGCCACAGCAACTCAGGAAAGGCAGAGACAGAAATATGAAAGAAGCAAAGTTCAAGGACAGTGACAGACATTCATCCTTTGTATGGGAAGGACTATTGCAGTTCCTTCTGTAGTGACCAACCTACCTTAGCTGACAGGAGGCAGCAGCTCCAGCCATCCCTCAGTCGGGTGCTTACTGTGTCTGTGGTGTGCTCTGTTTTCTGACTCCCCATCTCCCAGACAGAGATGTTGTAATAATCACGCCCAAAGATCAAACCTAAGGTGCAGTGATGACTACAAGAAGACTACAGTCAGCTGAGAGGAGTGAACCCAAGTCGCATAAAGGTAGGTATTATCACCTGTTATCAGCATCCATGAAGGGCAGGCCAGCAGGGTGTCAGCATTAAACAGCAGTATGGGACAATCTACTTGGACATCAGCAGTAGTTTCTGACATTATCCAAGCCCTGAAAGAAGCCATCCTGAGAGATTGCGGACTCTGCCCCAGGGGTCTGCAGAGTTTTTTGGATATGCACCTGGCTGGAGTGACAGTGGTGGTGCTGTGTCAGCTTCAGAACAAGGAAGAAACTAAATTGATTGCAGATCCTGCTAGGCTTTACAATTTTACAAGTGTGTTGCAGTGTGTAGAAAAAAAAGAGGCTCTGCAATATCATGAACTATAAAGTGTTCCCACTGGAACCACATCTAATCAGATCAGCCCCCCCACCCTGTGCCAAAAAATCACTCAAACTAGCAAAAAGTGGAACTAAACACTGGAACAGCAAAGAGGAAGCAAAGCTGTACTGATGAAGAAACATTGTCACTCTGCAGAGGAATGTGACAGAATGTCTCTTGCCACTCCAGAAGAAACAACAGATTTTTCACTTAAAAAGGGACAAATTTTAAAGGCTTATCAAGTGAAATGAAATGGTGGCACGCCTAGAAGACAAGCTAGCAGTCTGCAAAAATGAAGGCAACAGCAACAGTAAAACTACTCAGGATTTTAATTTCTGACTATGTTGCATATTATGTTTGTTTGGAACTTCATTGCAGAACTGGGATTATAACCCCTCTGCTTAAAAAGGACAGGCCCCTGCCTGACAAATTAATGAAGACTATTTCAGAGCAGGAGTAGGGAATGAAAGCTCTACAACACAGATCATTACAATCAAATGGTCTTGAAAGGAGCCATTAAACTTTGAAATGACATTCAGGCTCTAAATGCAGAAAGAAGCAAAAGGGAGGATGGAAGGAACGGATTCACAGGAATGGAAATTTCAGTATTTCACCCTCAGAAAGAAAATAATGAGCTGTTTGGCAGGTATTATTGCCCAAGACCCCTACTTATAGTCTTTTCTATGTTTAACACAGGACTGAACATCGATTCATACTCTCTAAGAAATGCAACTGTGCTAAACAGCATTGATCTTGGGTAAATGACATTTAGTGTTCAAAAAAAATCAAGAGTACTCAGAGATGTTAGGATGTTAGGCCTTTACAGCAGACTCTTTTTTTCCACTTACATTCCTCAGATCATGACTGAGAAGTAATAATTTTTATAAGCAAAGTATTTCATATTAGAAATGACAGTTTCAATACAGTGTGTGCAGTATGGAGAATCTCCCCGTGCACACCAGAAGGGGTCACTGCTGAAAGCTAAATAATCGCCAAATCTGCATCAAGAAAGTACAGTTACCTGAGCCTGTACCTGCAGAGTAATAAAATCCATGTAACTGCTTTTCTCCTTAGTGTATAATAGTGTTTTCTTCTTAGTGTATAATTCCCTGTCACGAAATAGCTCTAAAATATTCAGTCTTAACTAAAACTTATGCTACTGGTCTTAAAAGATAGAAGTGCATGTTTAAAAACTCTAGATGAAAAAACACCCCAGCCCTGCCCAGATCTGGAGTGACTGTTTAATAGTTAGAAAATATTTGTACAGAGCATAGAAATTATGAAGCTATAGAAATGCTAAGTGCTAAGATATCAAACACATGCAGGAATCTTGCAGCCTTTTGTATGTGCATATGTACATGATTCTCAACTGCAAAGTAGTCAGAAAATTTTGGGATATCATTCACCCACCCCAGAAGAAAGACCAGTGTGAAACCTTCACTCTGGGAAACATCTATTGAAACTACACAACATATATTTCTGCAAGAGTTTGGAAGCGAATGAAGACAAAGATCCTTGACGTGATATACCTTACTAAATAGAGCTCCTTTGAAAACACTGTGCTTTGCATATTTTAGTTTCCTTTAAGTCACCATAGTTACTTGACACCATTGACAACAATCTGCTGAGGATGACCAGCTTTTCAAAAGTCAGTGGTCAAATAAAATGCTATAAAAACATTCAAGAATTTCCCCAGAGATTATATATTCAGGCCCCTGAAATATCTTTTTGCTGAACATTGTATATCACAAGGGTAAAAAAACCTTTAAGACATGATTTAAACTTCAGTGACTGAAAGTCCATCACAGTCAAGTAGGTCATTCCACTAGGAACATAAGATAACATGGACTGTTTCATGACATTTTGGTCTTACAGAGTGAGCAGCAAGGAGCCTGAGGCCAACAGAGGCCTGGGGCAATGTGATGGCCTTGCTGTGGGCCTGTCCCACCTGCATGGGAACATAGCAAAGAGAGTCTGTGGTGGGCTCTGGCTGGAGGAGCACACTCAGTAGCAACTCTTGCCTGGTTTGAAGTAGGGATATGAGATCTTCAGACAGAAAGAGTTCAAGTTTGAAATAATAAGAGTTGCAGAAATAGGGAAAAAGAGGTTTTAGAAGGGCAAGTGAATTAGGAGAGAGAGGAACATCAGCATGAGTGCTTAGAGGGAGAAAGGGTGGTAGTGAGGTATTGCTCATTTTGTTTCTCTTTTTGAGAAGACAGACACAAATTTTGTGATGTAAGCTGCCTGTTCCTCCAAATAAAAAAGTACAGCTGCATTGGTTGCTTGTTTAGCACTGTCAAAAATATTTTGTTGAATAGGAAAGTTATTACTCACATCTTTTGACATGGAGATATCACCTGGAATATATTTTAAATACAGAGCAAGAAAGTTTACCCAACTTACCTGTTTTGATTGCATTATTATTATAATTATTATTATTATTATTACCACTTTTGCTAGTTCTATCTGTGATAGGAATTGCCTTGTTCTGCAGTGTAAGTGTAGTCTCTGTATAAAGAGCCTGCCCTTAAGAATTACTTCTGTCATCAGCATTCACCATAATTGAGACAAATTTGTGTTCATGAAGTAGTAAATGGATACAATGGAGTAAACAGAAAATAGATTTTTTTTTTAAATAAAAAGGGCTCATGTTTAAGTTTCCGGTTAGTATTGTTTGGTAATTTTCTGCATGACTGGTTTTGTGCTTGTGTGTTGGTGCCGGTTCCTTCATCTTGGCACATTTTAAATTTCAACAGCAGCATGTGCTGCTTGCCTCATTACACAAGAGTGATCTATGACAAGCAGACGTGTTTATATATGCAACCATTTCTAGGACCTTGGAACTGGCAGCAAAAAAACAGCATCTTGTTCATGGTCTGTTTCTCCGATTCTCATGCACTAGCTTGATCAATCCAGTTGTTTCCTTTGGACTTTTCAGATGCAGAAATAGATCGTTACAATGTGTTCAGCTGATGCTAAGATATGCCAAGTTCCCTACTTAAATGAGCAGAGTTCATTTCACAATTTGTATGATACTCATGACAGTGCTCAGCAAATAATTGCATACCATTTGACATTTTTAAATCAAAATTGTCTCTCCCAGAGAAATGTTGCAGCATAAATAAAGGTTATGAGTCTGGTACAGAAATTATTAGGTAAAGAGCTGTGATTTGTGTTAGGCAGAAGAGCACATTACATGAGCCCTTACATGCCTTAAAATTGTCTCCAAAAGGCCCTAAAAGTATAGCTGATTTAATTTTAAAGGGAAACTGACAGCAAACCACACCTCCATCTGTAGAGCACTGAAAGGTTCGTGATTCCCTGATAGCTCTCCAAGCTATTGCAGCTTTGGAGTACAAGCTACTTTCCTCCTTCTTCAGACCATCGTGACCTGACTACAACCTGAGGCCGAGATGATACTTCTAAAATGAACATACAGAAGCACAAGTAAATAGTCTCAAATTTGTTCAGGAAACAAGCATCTCAGTTAATACTCTATGTGCCCTGTTAAAGAAAAACTCCCTATTTATTTCAAAATGTGTACTATAGCATAGTTATAGGTGCTATAGCATAGCTGCTGTATAGTTACTATGTATATATTTTTTTATTTGTGCTTGCAATACTGTCTTTTGCAAAACTGGCCAGTTTTGTAAACTGTACCTGTCAGTGCATTTCTGTCTTCTCTCAGATTTTGTATGTGCAGTTGACACAAAATAATGTTAAATACAACCTAATGTCTGCATTTCAAGAAGTACACTTTCATTATAATGGATTTTGAACTCTTTGTCAGTGTTCACCTATAATTTAGTGTACATTTTTGTACATGTCACAGTCATGTAGATATATGTGTGCATGCTCTTATATGTGTGTATATATATGTATCTATATATATATAGAATAAATGCCTGATTATCTGAATAATACCAGGAGTATTCTTTGCAGATTTCTTCAGTTCTTTTTTGTAAATTTTTGCTACTGCTTTTCCAATAATTGAAATAATCCAATGAAGTTCTAGGGATTAGCTGCTGCTCTCTTCCTGGAAGTGGTTACGAGCACAAGAAACATTCTTGCATGTTGATGCCCATGTCAGCACATTAAGCTGGTCTGGTTTGAGGTCAGCTTGACAAGCAGCATATTGCTCATCTCTGTGATGGCATTGCAGGAGATGGCATCAAACAGGCACCCACAAGAACAGCAAAGTCACTAACATGATTATAGTGTCAGGATGGTTTCTTTCTATGCATTCATTCTGCATTAGTATCACATGCTTTAGCAGAGCTACAGGGTGACAGTTCAACACATTTTCCTACTCCAACCCAAATAAAGCTGCAGCTCTCTTGTGGAGCAGATATGAGGCACTCAGTATTTCTGCCTCCTTGGGCAGACCTCCAATGGGAAAAGCTGTTAACAGGTCTGTTCTGGATAGTACTGCCATTTCTCCAGACCCAATCACCTGCACTCAATGAAAGCAGATTTGCCAGTATAACTGGTTACATCTCAGAGCTTTGCTGAAAGATATTTTGCCTCTAGTTAGTCTAAGGACATTAAACTCACCTAAATTTATAGGACAGACTTATTCATTCAAACATGGCCACTTCACAACATAATTTTACATTGTGCTATTCAAATGGCTATCAAATGTGGTCAAACCCATGTGGATTGCATCAGGCTATGAATGCATCTGCATTGCACTGTAGGCATGTGTGGGTAAATTAATCACTGTGATCTGGCACACCTTTCTGGCAACTTAAAAGAAAATGTTACTGACTTTTTTATTTGATCCAAAATTGGTTTAGGTTTCTTTCAAAGAAAACTTTCTGCTCCATGTTAGTTTTCTGTCATTATAGTAGTCTAATGAGCAGAATATTTGATGATCTCTAAATTGCAAATGCATTTATACCTGATTCACTGAGGGTGTCGTATGCAAAATGTCTCCTCATTTCATAGCTAGAAGTGAAGAGCCAGAGATATTAAATGAGCTGCTGTAGATCAGGCAGCAAAACTGTAGAACTAGGTATGGAGGCAAAAGATCTTCACACTCACTCCCATTCCTGAGTGGTCAGTCTATCCTTTTTTAACACAAGCAATGATACAAATGACACTCATACACAGATGCAAATACAGCATTGTAAGTCCTTGCATGGAATTAAGATGCGTTAAAGACACTGTACATTAGTACACTTAGTTTCTTCTATCAGAGATAGACTTTCACCTATATTTAAGATGAAGCTTTGATGATTTGTTTGTTGTAGAAAAAAATTCACCCCATCAGAAAGTACTCAGCATCACTGAATGAAACATCCACCGATTGGGTAACTATTCCTGCCTGTGGGCAGAAAAAGATTTACTTTTCATTTTCACAGCAGATTTTATGTCAGTAAAGGCAAGCAATAACTTCTTTCTTCACCACCAGAAATAATACCTTTAGAGGAAACATACAGACTTGCTCTGTGAAATCACTCGTCTGTCATATTTATGTTTTCTATCCATTCTCAAAAATGAGTGACTATTTTAACAAATTTGATTCATATTCTGTGCATATTACTGAATAAGAGAATACCAGGAGTCACTTTTTTCAATGGCCGTGCGGTACAGTTGCATCCTTCACTGCAAACATAATGCTCTTTTTTGAGATTTCTGAAGACAGCTGCAGACAGGAACTCTTCCATAATGGATAACAACTTGAGTACTATGAAAAAGGACTGTTCTCCCAGTTAGCTACATCCTCCTATCTGGATCTTCAGGCTTATTACAGAGGTGGCAATGGAAGAAGTTCCCAAAAGAAAAAAATAACTTCTCATCATCTTGCCATTTCTGTAGTTTATGCTGTTATATATCTGAAATTCAGACAGGATCAAGCTCATTTAAGAGGTAATTAGAGAGCCAAGTGTCAGCCAGCCCTATACTTAAAACTGTCAAGATCTCCTTGTCAAAGAATAGTCAAACATCTGCTCACATAAGGTACAAAGAGAACTTATTTTGGTTCTGGGTAATTCCTACTTAAAGAATTCAGCGGTAAAGAATTAGTACTTGTTCTGCCAGAATACCTTGTAATTATCTATGTAATCCATCAGATATACATGGGTAGTTTTAGGCAATTCCTGATATCTGTGGTCTTTATGGTTAAAACAAGGCTGTAATTTTTCCCTGTTATTTTTTTCCTGTTCCACAGTGTTCTATTATTTCAACAAAGCAGCACTTTAATAAAGCATGAAAGACTTGTATAAATGAGCCTCACTCATGCAAAACTCTTCTAATGCATCCCGTATAAAACTCAAGATGAAAAATTCTGTGCAGGTTTATGAGGCACTTAAGTAACCATCCACACTCATGACCTGAACCTATGCATACAAAGTGGATGGAGTTTGCAGTAAGTGAAAGACTTCACTGTGCAAAAAGCTACCAAATACTCTTTATTCCTCCCTGCAAGCCCACATGCTTGTAAAGCGAGTCTCTTGGCAGAGAAAAAGAAAGTATAAATAACCCTGGTTTTCCATGTTCTCCACTACTGTGAAATGGAGCACAGCCCATAAAACCTGTGATGTGTTACGTTCACCGACAACTCAGCTGACACCCGTATGGTGCACAGTGGTCTTGCAAGAGCGGGCAGAAAGAACAGAGGAAAAACAGTGGAATCATGTAAGAAAGGAAATAAATTTGCTTTGTGCTCCTTCGACCAAAGGTAAAGCAAGGGGTTGGGGCAGATGACTGAAGGTACCAGCCTCTCATGCTGCAATGTGGTTTTACAAGCCCCACCTAACAGTTGATAAAAAGCAGGAAAGTAGAGGTGTTCGGGCATGCCGTATGAAATTGAGGATGCAATTCTTTCCTTTGTCATAGAATCATAGAATGGTTTTTCGTTGGAAGGAACCTTAAAGATCAGCCTGTCCAACCCCCTGCCATGGGCAGGGACACCTCCCACCGGACCAGGTTGCCCAAAGCCCTGTCCCACCTGGCCTTGAACACTTCCAGGGAGGGGCCATCAACAGCTACCCTGGGCAACCTGTGCCAGTGTCTCACTGCCCTCACAGTAAATAATTTCTTCCTAATATCTAGTCTAAATCTACCCTCTTCCAGATTAAAACCATTACTCCTTGTTCTATTGCCACCTGCCCTTGTAAAAAGTCCATCCCCAGCTTTTCTGTAGGACCCCTTCAGGAACTGAAAGGTCACTATAAGGTCTCCCCAGAGCCTTCTCTTTTGCAGGCTGAACAGCCCCAACTCTCTCAGCTGGTCCTCATAAGGGAGGTGCTCCAGCTCTTCGATCATCTTTGTGGCTCTCCTCTGGACCTGCTCCAACAGCTCCATGTCCTCCTTTTGCTGGGGGCCTCAGAACTGGAGATGCAGAGTAGAGGGTCAGAATCACCTCCCTTGCCCTGCTGGACACGTTTCTTTGGATGCAGCCCAGGATGCAGTTGGCCTTCTGGGCTGCAAGTGCACATTGCCGGCTCATGTTGAGTTTTTCATCGCCCGACAACCCAAAGTTCTTCTCCTTGGGACTGCTCTTAATTCATTTTCCACCCACCCTGTATCTGTGCTTGGGATTGCCCCTACCCGGGTGCAGGACCTTGCACTTGGGCTTGTTGAACTTCATGAGGTTGGCATGGGCCCACCTCTCCAGCCTGTCCAGGTTCCTCTGGATGGCATCCCTTCCTTCCAGGGTGTCAACCACTCCACACAGTCTGGTGGCATCCACAATTTGCTGAGGGTGCACTCGATCCTACTGTCCATGTCGCTGACAAAGATGTTGAACAGTACCATTCCCAATACCGATCCCTGGGGGACACCACTCATCACAGGTTTCCATTTGGACATTGAGCCATTGACTGCAACTCTCTGAGTGTGACCATCCAGCCAATTCCTTATCCAGTGAATGGTCCATCCATCAAATCCACGTTTCTCCGGTTTCATGACCAGTATGTCATGCGGGACAGTGTTGAACGCTTTGCACAAGTCCCGGTAGATGACGTCAGTTGTCAATGAATTGGCCTCTGAACAGGCCTTTCTAAAAAGGATAAGTGAACACGATCTGTTTGGGAGTGGAAATTAAAGACAAAGCCTAACTGACCATGGACCTGACAAGACAGCTGTGAAAGAACAAGATAAGAGAAAGTTTCTGAGAAAAGGCCAGAGGAAGACATGCAATTATATAGAGTTACCTGGCGTGGGTTCAGTACTCATGGCAATTGTAGAAGGTATTTAGGGAGTTATCATGCTTTGAATAAGTATCCCAACGTCTTAGTTGAGGCAAGCCTCACATAGTACAACAGTGGGGGAAAACTGAAAAGGGCTGGATGACAGAAAAAGAGCAAAAATTCTGCTTTTAAATTAAAGTTTGACACATATCTATGATGGGGTAAAGTTGAAACACTTACTGTTATCAACATGGTTTTAGCTCACTGTTGTCAACATGGTTTTAACTCCCAGTTGCATGCTAACCCACTTTTCACCAACAGTCCTATCTCAGACTTTGGTGGGGAAACTGCATCTTGTCAAAAGGACAGGTTTAGCTCTTCACACACTCATACCCCCACTGTTGTGCTGGGTGCAGAAAACACATTGCTGTATGTTCAACTAACAACAGAACTGAGCTGGTGGAAAACAAATCCACCCAAAATATCTTTTATATTTACAATATGAAACATTTTCCAGTGGGGCAGCTCACTTTGCAATTGCATGGAGACACAGTCCTAGGGAGGGAGGGAAAATACGTAGCTGGAGGAGTTGACTGCATCAAATTTCACCAACAACTTACAGATATCCTGAATTGTGTTTAAAATAAAACTGAAGATAGGACAACGGTGGACTGCCACAGCCAGTTGGACACAGGGAACCACCAGCATTTACCATATTTTCCTACACAAACCATCTTGTTGCTTAGAGTTTTGCACTGCTTTATCATGGACTCTTTCTAATGCCTAGGAAAGAGGTGTTTCACGCTTTTGTCTTCTTCATAGCACCATTGTTAGCAGGTATGTCTGTTATTTCACTTGCCAGTATCATGACTTCTGCTATTGCTACTAAATAAAAACATACGTTCACATGTGCGTATGGACATTATTTTCTTATCTACCTCATTAGTTACAGCAATAAGAGCAAATTAGGCACATCTGAGGATGCAGTGTTGTAATAATCTACCATAATTGGTTTCAGGAGTTCACAACATTGCATTTCATCTATCTTACAGTTGCAGCACTGCTTCAACAGAAAAGCATGATGACTCTTTCTTTATTTAGTAAATTATCTATGCTTGTTATGCTGTAAATAGCTCCACATAACTTCATATCTTAAATGCATTTTTTGTACCCAAGGGACTCTGAAAGCAGCGAATAAACACACTACTTTGACTTATCCACAACTGGTTTTATGCTTTACACACATGTTCTGTTCAGTTAAAGGCCCTTTTCTCTGACTGTCCATACTGTAATATGAGGGATACTTAGTTTGGAAGGGCCCTGTGTAGGTCTCTATAGTCCAGCCTCTCACTGAAAGCAAGACTAGCTCCAGAGTTAGGTTAAGTTGCTCAGGAATGTTGTTGTAATGTTTTAGGATAGTGTGAACCCAAAATGACAGGGATAGCAAGTTAGATGTAATGCAATGTAGTGCCCTGATGTAGGAATTAGATAAGGATGTCCTGGAATTGGCCTGGAATTGGCCTTGTGTCCAGAGCTTTGATAAGCTAGGGGAGAGTTCTCAGATGTAATTAAAGAAATGGAATGTCTGACTGATGAAAAAAAGACAAAAATTCTGAATATAGTTTTAAAAAAATGCATGGATGGATATATATAAATTATGTCAAAGTGAAACAGGAAATTAACATGACTTGTGACTATAGGAAATAAGGTAAAATTTTAACAGAAAAAAAGATAAAGTATTATCAAGAAGCAATAGCTGCTAAGGCCAGGGAAGTTGAAGGGCTGTACACTAGGAAGTGAAGTGGTCTGATGACAGTGGCAACGTGAAAAGGAAACCCAACTATGGGGACAGTCTGACTGTCAGTATCTTCGTTACTGCTGTTCTTGCCATGCAGGTGTCAACAGCAGCTGTATGAAGGAAAAACAATAGTGTGCTGAAGGTTATTTTATAGTTACACTGGGAAAGCAAAATAGTGTGTAAGAAAATCTCAGGGACAATGAGTTAGACAAGGCCAGTTCTCTTCGATAGCTTCCACATGTTTATCTTAGTCATGAAGAAAGAAAAAAGAAGGCCAACTGCATCCTGGGCTGCATCCAAAGAAACGTGTCCAGCAGGGCAAGGGAGGTGATTCTGCCCCTCTACTCTGCTCTGGTGAGACCCCACCTGCAGTACTGCATCCAGTTCTGGGGCCCACAACAAAAGAAGGACATGGAGCTGTTGGAGCAGGTCCAGAGGAAGGACACAAAGATGATCAGAGGGCTGGAGCACCTCCCCTACGAGGACCAGCTGAGAGAGCTGGGGCTGTTCAGCCTGCAGAAGGGAAGGCTCTGGGGGGACCTCATTGTGGCCTTCCAGTTCCTGAAGGGGTCCTACAGGAAACTTGAGGAGGGACTTTTTACAAGGGCAGGTGGCAATAGAACAAGGAGTAATGGTTTTAATCTGGAAGAGGGTAGATTTAGACTAGATATTAGGAAGAAATTATTTACTGTGAAGGCAGTGAGACACTGGCACAGGTTGCCCAGGGTAGCTGTTGATGGCCCCTCCCCGGAAGTGTTCAAGGCCAGGTTGGACAGGGCTTTGGGCAACCTGGTCTGGTGGGAGGTGTCCCTGCCCATGGCAGGGTGTTGGACAGGCTGATCTTTAAGGTCCCTTCCAACCAAAACCATTCTGTGATTCTATGATTAGAAAGAAATATTAAAAAAGGAAAGAAGATGTAAAACACAAATGGAAATTATGTCCAGCAGGGTGACACCTTTGCATATCTGTGATCAGTACCACAAGGTTGCTTCTTTAGCATAATATAATAGAACTGCTGCCTGCAACTTGAGGATGTTTTGTCTCTAAGTTAGATTAAGTGGAGCAAGTGTACCTGTATAAGTACATTAAATCTTGCTTTTACATGGCAGCATTTGTGAAATTGCATTTGACTTTTCAGATGGCCTGAGACCTGTTGCATGTAGATACAATGGAAAGGAGAAGGTGGAGTAGAAATGTCCCATAAAATGTTCTCGGCTTGCAGCTTCCATTCTACTCAGAAACAATCATAAAAGCTTTCCAGCATGTGCAGACACATCTATTTAATACTAAAATGAAATAACTACATGAAAATTATTTACCTAATGCCTCTCACCCAGAGATTCTGTTCAAAGTGGTGTTATACCAGCTGAAAGGAGAACAAGTATCAGAAGATCACCTTTAGTTGAAGTCAGAGATGTAAAAAGCCTAACTTGTCAGAACTGAGTCTAATGATTAAAGTGATGAAACAGGCATTTATGCAGGTGGCATTTTACTGAAGCAGGTGTGGAAGCTGATGTTACTGAAGATACTAAGGCTGATGCTGGAAGACAGTGGAGACAGCTTATTTCTAACAGGTACAAGATTTGTGGAATCCTAGCGCCCCTTGAAGACTGTTAAAAAATACAGAAACAAACATAAAAAAATTGTGTTGCTACACTGCTTGACGTCAGGCTGGTGTTCCTCCAGATCCCTCCTGCAAATCTAAACTTTGTCAAACATAACAAAACCTGCAAAAAACCCCCAAATAGATGGATCATGTTTTTCGAACATT
This sequence comes from Mesitornis unicolor, assembly GCF_000695765.1. NCBI lineage: Eukaryota > Metazoa > Chordata > Aves > Mesitornithiformes > Mesitornithidae > Mesitornis > Mesitornis unicolor. The sequence goes on along the minus strand of NW_010202656.1, from coordinate 27,141 downwards.
CTAAGTATCAGGAATCCACTCTCCCACTATTTTATTCCCACTGACATTATTCTAATTGCGTATCTGAACTTAGCTATGCCAAACCTTAGAGACAGTATGAAACAGACTTGAAAGTAGCACTGCCACTTAAACAGCTCATTTCTGAGCAATACATTTAGGAAATGGTTACAGAAGTGTCTCTCATGAACCTGACTGATACAGGCTATTAGAAAAGTAACTCAGTGCCAATTCACTCAAATCTTAAAATATTGTTCAAACAGTTCCTGCTCAAACCCTATTGTTTTCAGAAGGATAAAAAGTTATTATGCATTCTCAGAAAACACAATTCTGCTTATTACCCAAGTAATTGGAAGCAAATTAAGATATAGACTTTGCATGTGACATTATAATAGTGAAAAAATGTGTGTCAGATCTATTGTGAAGATGGAAAAGAGATAATAAACCCAGAGCATTATTGAGTGTAGGGATGTTGTGACTTCATTGGTGGATACAATTACAAAGGAGTACTTCTGATTTTTTTTGCACTGTTCATACAAGTTTGCTTAAACATAAATTTTTTACAACCCAGGCCAAAAGTCTTCTCCAAGAAGCACTCCCTGTTAACTTTCAGTCACACAGCATCCAACCAGCAATCACCAAATGTCCCTTTATGTTCTCACTCACCTCAATGAAACAATACGCTGAAGGATTAGCAAAGCTTACTCCCCTAAAGCATCTTAGCTCTGAACCAAAGTTCCTGCAGTGGAAACACATGGGAGGATTTTAGATTAGAAAAATGCAAAGACAGAGACCATGGTGCTGCGGTTCTGCATTCCCCTTCACATGCTGCCAGGCGATGTGGGCTCCTGCCATAGGGATATCTGCCTGATACGCTACCTGGGAATACCCCAACTCCAGAACCCTGTCTGTACTCCTCAGAGATGTACCCAGGGCAAGTCCTGGGACTGCAGGATGAGCAAAGCTGGGTGTTGTGATACTGTCCCAGCACAAGGGGTAGCTGGGAGATAGCTTGAGACTTCTGCCTGCTCATTTACTGGCCTAAAAAGCTGTAATCCCTTCTTGGAAGGAAAGGAAGGAAAGGAAGGAAGGAAAGAAAGAAGGAAGGAGGGAAGGAAGGAAGGAAGGAAGGAGGGAAGGAAGGAAGGAGGGAAGGAAGGAAGGAAGGAAGGAAGGAAGGAAGGAAGGGAGGGAGGGAGGGAGGGAGGGAGTGGTGAGACAGTCCTGCATGCACCTGAAACCCATGGATGTGAAGCATCATGACTGCAAACTGAAATGGGGGCCACTTTGGTCTCCTGGCTCCTTCTCTCTCCTTTGTGATCCTGCGGAAATGGCAATTTTAAACAGGGACACCCCTGCATATTCACAGTGACAGATAAATGGACTATTCTGATGTCTTGGGACCACTGTGCACTTTTACAATGGATTTGCTCTGAATGTCTGATTTCTAAAACTCTGTAGGGCCACAGAGTCCTGAGCATAGGCTGAAGAAGAAAGCAATAGATTAGGAAGCTGCCTGTGTGATGAGTGTGCCTGTATTAATATACGCAGGGTAGCCAGCCATATGCTACATATGTCTGTACTGACTGTACTTGGAGGCTGCAAAAGACAGTGCTACAGGCTTCGGGAGAGCTTTCCACTATGTGTGAAATACCTGGCTGTCATCCTGCATCCAGAAGCACTTTGCTTCATTCCCTTGAAGTGCTTTCATGCTTACCATTTCAGCACTTGCCCAGAGCTTTAACGTTACAGGACAGTATTTCTGATGGATATTTTGATAAAGGCATACTTAACAGAAGAGCTCTTTGATTTGAATAATCATATCAAAGACTCTTCTTCTGATTAAGAGGAAGAGTATTGTCTTACACAGACCTTTTCAGCTGAACCTTTCTGTTTTAGTTACTTTCACAAATTCACCTTCTTGTCATACAACATCTTCACGTCCCATTCATTTTATTCTATACGTGCTGACAGAGCCTGGGCTTCTCAATTCAGTATCGCTCTTCAGAAATGCAATTGACTTTAAGTACTACTCTATTCTTTAGGTTATTTAATTGCAGTGAATTGATCTCTTCTGAAGGTGACAGCTCTGCAAATTCAAGGAGTTCTGATCAGTTCAGAAAAATTGCTTTTAAACGTAACTTCCCCTGACATTACAAAACCCTCTGTTAAAACTTTTTCCATTTGCCAGACTATCATTTTGTTTCCGAACATAGATTTCTTTCCTTTGTGTTCCAGTGACAATTTTCAAGTTCCAATTTTTTTCCCCACCTGGCCTCTTCTTGCAAAGTGCCACACTAAATTTCAGACTATTATAAGCCCTCTCTTCTGCCTTCATCTCCAGTTCAACCCTGCACAGTGGTATGGCCATTTGTAAATCCTCTTATACAGCTGCCAGAGTTACCTGGGGAGATGCAATGCCCCGTTTCCTCCAGAGCCTTCCTATTTTCTAACTTAGAGCAGCACCAACTGGAATGAAATGCCCTCACCGCTCCATCCAGTGGGGCTTTGCATGGAGGAAAGTTTACCTTTCACCTAAAACTGTGATAAAAATCAGTCATCAGAAAACATAAGGAGTGCCACTCTGCAAGGTGCAAAGCCTGAGCAGAGTGCAGTTGCATCTTGGAGGAAGAGAACCCAGCTCAGAGGCTGCTCTTGTGTGGTGGCTCAGTCACCCTTGACTGCTGGTCACTCACAGTCCCTGAAGAAGGGCAGAAGTCTCTGCCCAGAGCTGTTGACCCTCCCAGCTGCACCCTGTTGAGTTATTTGTCGTACTTGGTGCCTGCCTGGATCCTCCTGCCTGTCCAAGTCCATCTCACCCTGCTGCTTTCTCCCACTGCGGCCTCTGCCTGCAAAGAGATGGGACCTGCAGGCCAGCATTGGATTTAGGAGTGAGAAGTGAAGTGGCAAAGCAGTGACTGCTTCTTGTGTGGAGGAAAGGAAGTGAAAACCAGGATTTTTTTTATTTTTAATTTTTTTTTAAAATGAAAATCTGCATGAGATTTTCCTTCCTCTATCATTGCTCTGCCATTACTGTCGTTCATGGTTACAGATTTCCTGTTCCTCTGAGCTCTTCTTGCTAACTCAAAAAAAAAAAGTGTGGGATACAAGTGAGGGGTCACAGCTGTGGAAGCAGTTGGAAGCTTGTAGATCCCAGAAGAGCAGCAACTAGGATCTTGAAAGACATATGCATATGAGGTAATGTAGTAACAGCAACAGCAGGGAAGCAAGATGAACATTTTCTGTTGTTCTATCATGCCTTCCCCATTCTTTTCTATAATCTTTCAGATTTAGATTTTTAAGTCTGCTTCTGGATTTTTATTCTTTCTAGTATTTACTAACACAATTATAGGGGTGGGGTTTTTGCATTGATGTTTGCAGTTGGATGGGTAATAGCAAAAAGAACGCATTAATGTAAATGTCACAATTAGCAAACTAATCTGTAATAAACCTGACTTATTCCTTTATGTGCAAGATCATCAGGAGGGCCTTGGGGAACTGTGACACAGAGAATACGTTTTTAAAATGCTGCTGCCATACAGCTGCAGTGGGATTAGGAAACTTCCCAGTACAGCTAGGAAGCCAAATTGCAAATTTTTTATGAAAGGAAGGTCACGTTTGATTCCGTTTTCCCAAGTCACTCCAGACTGCTTTTTACCCTCCCCTGCAAACCTCTACCTACTTGTATAGCCTTGCCCCTTCAACTTTGCCTTTGCAGTTTGCAGCCTCAGTTGGTATCTCACCCTTCTTCATTGCATAGTAAAAAAATACACATTTTGCTTTATACTGCAAAACAAATGCTGCAAACTTCTTTCTCTTGCAACCAAAAATATTGTCAATAATAATGTAGTGCATCTGAAAGGTTTACTGAAGCTATTGTGTTTCAAAAGCCCTGAAAAAATAGTAAACTAAAGCACAGCACTATTGAGCAATTAGAAAAGGTGTGAAGTCAACTTGCTAAGCACTGTTCACTATCAGACACAGCTGAGATGGGAAGAAACTGAAAGAACGCTAATTAGTTATTAAGTAGGGGTGCTAGGATCCAAAAATCAGGAGAGACTCTCTGTAGCTGGGCAGGGAAGAACTGATCTTTTCATTGCAGATCCTGGTGTTCACTGAGGCAACTGAATTCAAGGTATATAGGAACAATATAAAAGAATCAAATAGCAGCGAAGGCAGCTCTCTGTTGCATTTCTGTGTATTTTTACATTTAAAATGAATAATAGATTATACCATTCTATAAAAATATGTAACTAGCAGCAGTGAGTACCGGAACACTGCCCAGCTTAGTAAATGTAGCTCCAACTTCTTGGCCTGATTATCAGAGATGCTGAGCACAGTCAGGTCCTGTTGATGCCTCGTGAATTTCCATGTGCTTGGCATAAATTAAAGAGGAAAAAAATCAGAATAATTCATATAATCTTGCTTAATCACAGCTCCTAAAACAATGATTGTTACAAAGATGTGATTTTGTGAAATAAAGTAAAAGTCAGACTAACATAAAACAGTAGAGTTTGTGTCCTTTTTGCCACAGTCTCTGGACTAGAGCAGTCAAGAGATTTAGCAGATGTAGGAGTGAAAAAGTAGAAAGGTATAGTACAGTTTTGGAGGTGGGGTGGGAAACAGACAGGCTATACCCTGCTTTCTCAGTTACTCGTACAAGTACCAGATTTGCAGACATGGTAGATATATGTGGTAGTTAACAGGACACACAGAATGGAATCTGCATGGAAACAACAGAGAAAATCACACAACTGTGGTGTTTGTCTTCTTTAAGTATCTTGAGCACAGTGTTATTCATTTCAGTGGAGATATGCCTGAGGTAGGTTTTGTTAGCCAAATATGTGGAGCAACCTGACCATTTTAGTAACAATCTGCAGCTTATGAATCAAGGGGATTCTCTCTCTTTTGTCATATTCTGCACAGTACATCAACCTGCAGTGACAACTATGTTTTTGTTTAAAATGTCATATGAAGGAGAACCATACACACACACTTTCTTAAATGAATAATATTTACCACAAATGCACCCTCTCCCTGGGATGCATGCATTCATGAAATGAAAGATGACTCACAGAATGGGTCACTGTAAAGCAATATTATTTGTGCTTTTTTATTAGTACTTGGTGCTCTTATGTTAGACAACAGCATCATTCACAAAGGAATAAGAGCTTGTGGGCGTATGAACAGGGACTGCTGTACAGTTACAGAAACACCTGTGCTAAATAACCTTGCACTCATCCCCTAGGAAAATCTGCATGCTCAACAGCCTTGACATTTCTCATGTGTATATTAAGCTGCAGTATAAAAGCATGGTGTGATAACACAGTCTGGAAAAAAATTCTTCAAGGGCATGTATATAAAACCTGTGGTTTTACTTCAGATTTTTTTTTCCTCTTAAACACTGCCTACAGTGTTAAGACACATCTTACTTCTCATAACATAAAGAGACCTCCGTCTACATAAAGAAATATAGTTTTTCTTTGTAATAAGCACAACATCATACCCTGGTGGAACAAAGGTGATCCTTACTAATTTCCAACAGCTGAGGGTCTAGCCTTCTTGTGGGGGTATTTGCTGAAAGCCAGTCCAAATTATGCCAGAACAATGCTGGTCCTGATACTGCTTCTCTGGATGAAAGAGGTGTTTCTACATCTCCTATTTTTTCAGAGCTTCCTGCATTTGTGAGCTTCTAGAAAGCTACCTGTCAGAATGAGTAATACTGCAGATAAGTTACTGGCAGCCCCCAAGGCAAAAGACATTTGATTAGGGATCTGACATCTTTCAGACACTCATGTATACAGACACAGATATTTCAGTCTTAAGTGATGCTTAGCACTAGCAATTAGTTCAGTGTGCGCTCACACATATTCAAGCACACACACAAAGACTGGATTGCAGGTTTCTGTGTAACAGTGCAGACACAGCTCGGTTGGAAGCCAAATTAAAGCAAGACAGAGCATCCTTCATGGGTCACTGTTTGGCCTAGAGTATGTTATAAATCTCCCATTGGCTACAAGTTGTTCTATTTAAGCACAGGAGATTGTTATAGGGATGATCATTTATAAAGGCAGGGCTTCCGTTCCTAAAAATCACTGACCTGTGTCTGGCCTGTTTCAACCACAGAATGACCCTCCCTAAAATGTACAGAAAGTACAGAGGGAGATTCGCTGTCATGACTCTACTACAAATCAGTTTAATAGACCACAATCATCTACATTCCCCCATGTTTTCCTGCTTCTCCTCCTCCAAAATAATCTCTCTTGAAAGAGTTCTTGTGTCTAGTATACAGAAAGGAATTTAAGGAGACTTTGGTTTAGGTTTTAATGAAAACACATAATGTCAGAGAGCATTAATCATATAGTCCTTAGCACAGGGTGGGACAAGTCAGTAAGAAAATCAGATCAGTAAGTACACCCAAATGTCAGGGCAGAATATAATCTCTTGAAGAGCATATAGAGATTTCCAAGCAGTCACGATGCAGGACTTTGTGCAGAGGAAAAGGCAGGAAATCAGGAATTTCCAGCTGATCCACACACATGGCTTCAATAGGACTGAATCTGCAGTTTCATTATTTGGGCACCAGATTTGGAGCAAGAACCGGCGTTGGGGGTGAATGGCCAATACTAGTGACAGCTCCCATACCTTACAACAAGGGAGGACATCTTCTGTATTCTGCAGTATGAAAGAAAAGTATCCTTTGGTTAACAAGCTGACCCTATGAAGCTGCTCTGTGGCCGTGAAGTTTCCCCTACTTGTGTCTTGAAGCAGGCCACTTGGTCATTATTTACATATCTCAGTTTCTCAACTCTAAATGTCGCTGCTGTCTATGGCAGGAGATTTCATAAAGAGGTGTGTCCACTATCAAAGGTTACGCTGATATCATGGTTTCATGACATTCAGCATCCTTCCAGGCTAACTGAGAATTTTTCATTGGACCCCTGGGGTGACCACTGGAGCAACACTTCCACTAATTTTAGAAAACGAGTTGTAACACAAATGGCCTGAATTCTCCCTATTCATTGAGTAGCCCATGCTAACCCTTATCCACTGTTTTTCAGGACCACAGATGAAAATGCAGTAGCAGTTAAAAAATGTAGAGTTTAAACAGCTACCCATATCAATATTTGATGCTGTTAGAAATTATTCTGAAAATAATTAGTATCCCTGAAGCAAAAACTCAAGCTGAAAATTGAGTAGGTCATACTATCAAGTCAATTTGAACAGCAAGTCAGATCTTTATTTAATATGAACTTCATGAACTCTACTGATGTCTGAAGCCAAGTCTTCCAAATGAATATCACCTTCCACAGGTATTCAGGAGAGAATTGCAATTTAGATTTTCATTTTGCAATGGGCAGAGACTGAGGGAGCACTTGACTAGCTCATCTACTATCACAGCAGTTAGGCCTGCCCATACAGAAAATATGCCCTGTAAAAGCACTTTTTTTTTTTCTTTTCCATTCTCTCCCACAGTGTAAGACCAATACACAGCTTTTATAAGGAATAGGATGGCAACACATTGCTGAGATAACGGGAAAACTATAATGGCTTTGCACTTACAGCAAACTAAGGGGAGGACAACACAGCTTATTTGGCCGTTTTTCTACTTTCACTTCCATTAAAAAAAAGATTGTAGGAGGAGAAATTTGAAGTGTAGGCACAAATAACCATCCATACTCTTTTTGGAAAGTAAGGGCAGGTAGGGTTTTTGTGTGGAAGATCTAAAAGAGAAGAAACTTCATCTTATATTGTCCTAACAAGCAGCCTCTTTACTTTGGTACATTAGATAGCAGAGTCAAGGATGCTTGCAGAAAAAGTGAAGACAAGATAATCTGTGATCACACTGTTTTGTCAGTTGGACTTTTAATCTTGCTTTAACTTCCATCTCAAAGTCAGTGCCATAAATCAGTTTTACACATGCATCTGTGCATGTGTATGTACTTCCTAGGTTTGTGAGACTTTACAAACCTTGCCAATCTTTCCCATGTCCTGTGCTCAAGTGGGTTCCAGTGCCACTCTTCTGTCTGTACTTGGTGCATGGAGCAGTACCACAATTACCTCTTGCTCACATGCATCCTGCTGATTAGAATAAAAATATATTCATTTCCATTTTGCTCTTTGTCACCATCTGGGTTTTAAGTGTTATTTTTTGAGGTTGTATTTATTACTAAATGTCCTGGAGAATACTGAAATTCCGTATCTCTCTGATGTGTGTATTTCTGAGGTGTTTATTATCATCCACCCAATAGGTAAGACTTTTCTAACTCCAAACTTACAAGTTTTGAAGAAAATTCTTCTAATAAATTCTGCAGAAAACGTGTCATATCACACTTCCTTTCAGAAGGGACATCCTCGCCAAGAAGTAACAACTTTTCAGCCTTCATCAGTACAGCTTTCTTCTCTGTACCAGCAGCTCATGCCACAGGTCTTTAAGAGGTGCACTCTTGTTGACAGACCTGTATTCATCTGCAAGCTGCTGATGCTGATGGATTCGATACAGCTGGTAAATACAGATCTTAAAGGTCAAATTCTTGACTAATGCAGTGTCCTTATGTGAAGCTCTATAATAGTTTTTCCAAACATATTTTTTCAAACAGCCACTGTGAAAAGACACTAAACAGAGACAGAAAGTTGCCAATGAAGGAATGTTGGCTGAGGAGCCATGCAAGCAGAAGACCTTGAGAAGCAGCGAAGCAGCATGAATTGATAGGGTTGAGCATAGGAGGGGAGACAGGGTCCCAAGGAGTTGGAGCAGCCTTCTCCCAAGACCCATCCCACTCTTATTGAAGACCACAAAATGACCTAATATTTCATTATCGGCCAAATATATGTAACGGCTGACAGCCATGAATATGCAAATCAGGGTTACTGACTACATGCGTCACATGTAGAGTCATGTCTGTGTTTTACAATCGCATGTAAGGGCATGCCCTTTCTTTGTCATTGATTGACAAGGGAACACAAATGTGGAAGCATAAAAGACACCTGCAACAGAGGCCAAGTGAGTGTCCACTGTCGGAGGTACTCACAGGAACATCACAGGAACCGATGTTGATGATCATTTTCCCCTTTTTGCATTGCTTTCTTCTTTTCTCTCTGTACCCTTTCTCATTTCTCTCATTCTCTTTTCTTGAAGCCTCGGGCCAGATATTTGTCATCATATACCTTATAATCTCACATTTAGCTAAAATCATGGTAGTCAATATATCTTTTACCAGGGCTTTTTTAGATTGTACTTACTAATAATCAGTAACAGACATAGAGACATTTTAAGCTTGCTATGTTTTGGTCTTGGCACAGCTTAGTCTCTCCACTGCATGGGACAAGACACCTTAAATTATATGAGTTCAGAGTCAAAGCAAATGTGAAACCTGTATGTCTATAGAACCACCTCCTTCTCCCATACCCTCCAAAAAGTGGCCTAACAAAGTGAGTCTGCTTTGAGTCCCTGCTGCACTTGCAGCTTGGAACCTCAGCTCCAGAACAGCTTTCCAGCATTGCCATCATGCACTGATCAGGGCTAGTAAGAGGAGATAGCCTGCTATTCCCTGTATAATTGTCACTATCTGCTAAAGTGGTATCTCATGCAGAACTTCAGAAGGTGTGAGAAAATAAAGTTTGCCAACTTGATTAAACAGAGGACATAACCTCACTGAAACTTTTCTTTTTTGAGAAGGAGGGAGTTGAAAATATTCCTTACTGAATATTGAGACTGTATGGTCAGGCTTACAAAACATTCTGATTAAGGTGAAAAAGCTGATTCATTTCCGTTATCTGTCAGAGTTATTATTTCCAGAGAGTGGTTTATGACACAGCTGGCACCAATACTCACAACCATATACAACACATCAACACAGTGGCTGTATCACTTTGGCCCTTATTTGAGTTATTGTAATGCCTGCTGGCATTGTCTTGTTACAGGAGGCTTGTGTCAGCAATTCTGCTTCTGCATAAACCCATTTGTTCAGAGGATTATAATAACTCAGCTGTAAACATTATTCTGGGTTTGAATTACTATTATTAGCAGAAGTAATACTAATACTGTCTTAAATTTATATTGTGCTTTTCAGTCACAAGAATCCCCAGGTACTTCAATGGATGCACAGAGAGTATCATAACTTTACCAGTCCCCCAGCATAGATAGTTTTCAGGAAAAAAAAACCCAGTCACTTTGAACTAAACCCAGAAATTTTTCATGGGAAAGGAAACCTGTTTAACATTTTCTTATGAGCAAGAAGCCAAAGGTATTTATCATTATGGCCATCCCTTCTAAGCAGTGAGACAAAGATTGCATACAATGAATTCCTAATCATGAGTGCTTCTTAATTTCAACTTTTATGATGATGTAAAAAAATTGTATAGTATGTGATGTATTAAAATTTATGTGCTTAACAAAACCCGTATTCCAAACAATTATCATTTTATGGATAGGTGAAAATCAAATTGCTTGGTAATAAACAAGAAATATTCATCAGCCTCCCCAAATGGATAGCCAGGGGAGAAACTGGATGGATATATGAGAGACCTGTCAAACAAGATTAAACCAGTCTATCTAAGGGAAGAGAAGAACTGAGGATCAAAGCAGCATCTACTTTTCTGCTGTGAACTCTCTTTAAGGAACTAAGTCAGATAGCCCTGATACATAAAATACTTTATCTATAAATTATTGGACATATGCCATTAAGATAAATTAAGTAATTTTTACAAAAGCCCAAAGGACTGAAAGTCTCATAATAAAAACTGGCTGCTGGGAAAAGCTGTGATCCATTGAATGCAAGGGAGAATATTTGGCATCCAGAAACATGTAACCACCAATAAGCTAAAGCAGAAGTCAGACAAGGCTGGCTGTAGGGAATGTTTTGGCATGGAAGATTGTTGCAGCATGTTGTTGCAGGACTTTTCTCAGAATGAGACAGATGCCCTCTTCTCCAGGCATTACAGCCTGCTTAGGATCTACAGCAGGACAAAGCCAACTGAATGACCACAGTGGTTCATTCTCCTGCAGTGATCCTGGAGCTGGAACAGGGATAGACAGGGTATGGCCCATCTTACCTGCCCAGGAAGCAGAGCTCTAGCAGTGATGAGTCACACTATGTAGTGATCTGCAGGGACCTATTATAATTCCAGTTTTTGCAAACGTGAGCCTATTAAACCTTGTAACAGTCAGGAAAAGTTTACTTCAGTCTATTAGAGAATAAAATGTGAGAAGACCATACTTTTCTAACACAAACATGTGCAACAGATGGTATTTTTAAAGTGCCAAAAGAAAGAAGAATGGCTTTAAAGGCATGCTGTCACTGGAGCTGCAACACATTGAGTCACAGCCTGTGAAGAAGGTATGACTTCGTAAGACCATGGAATGATCAACGAATGTTCTCTCTTGGAGTTCAGAAGCATGAACTTCTGCCTGCTGGAGTGGCAGACTCTGCCCCAGTTGCCATAAGGGAGCACTTAATCCAAACAATACTCCTCTGGGAGCCAAAACAGGCATTCAGTCTATCTTAGAGGCAGATTCTTTGCTTTTGAATAACCCCACAATGAGGAATATACAGATTCAGATTTAAAATGTTCAGACTCTTCTCGAACTATATCCATGATGGAAAAAGAAACTGAATGACAGAATAATTTTAAGTTTACCACTGACAGATCACTGGGCTAATATCTTCTTTTCCCTTATTAAAATAATGAAAGAAGATTTAGGAGATAGAATTGATATCCATCTGTAGCCTAACTTGATTCCTTGATGCTAAAAATCTCTGGGCAAAATTTCATGGCTGATGATAGTCAAGAGATTAAACTAGATAACTATAATGAATCTTTCTGGTCTTGAGCTGTATTATTTAATTTTAAAAGCATAAACAATCCCCCTGACTATAGCACTCGATGCAGAAGTATTTGATGCACATTCACAAATTATTTGCTGCAATCTAGTCAGCATTTGAACACACTGTTAACATAAGGTTCAAATAATTCCCTGCTCCAAAAGGTTTTGTGGTTTCAAATTCAAATTTAAATCATTCTTAGCAGAATAATAAGATGAAAGAAGGGAAACAGAGACATTTGATAGTGCAGCTGTCACATTCCCACATCAAACTTACTGATATTGGTTTGATAAAGCTTTCTGAACTAATGACAACTTAAAAAAAAATTAACACCTCCATAAACTCTCAGGTGGAGTGACAAAGTTATGATCTTTAACCAGATGAAGAGAATCAAGTTTGCTAGAGAAGAAATACTCTTCTACAGCTATCTGGTTATGGGCAGCATCTCTGCCTGAGCTGACATTTACTGGCCTTGGATTTTTTTTTAAACTATAGTCAGAGTGACTTCAGTTTACAAGCATGAGTTCTAATAATTAATAATACAGTCATGTTGAGGATGGCATTTTATTGTAAAGGAAGTTCTGTTCCTGCTATGAACAGCCAGTGTTCCTTACCTCTTGGCTAGTTCTCCAGACCTTTACAAATGTCCAAGCACCTAGCCAGCACAACTTCATTAAATCTCTGTGAGAAACAATTATCATCCTCATTATTTATTATCCCAGTTATCTCTTATTACTTTGTTACCCACCTGTCTGTTTTCAAATGTCACCCTTAAACCCAGAGCTGAAAGGCTTAACAGCCAGGGATATGTGAGTGCAGGATCTGCTGCCCCTGGTGTACCAGATCAAACACACACCATGTGTAATCCCAGCCTAACAGCAGTCAGTATTTTCTTTTGTAGTACAAGATGTTTGAGACAGTCCACTATTCAAATATACATTTTTCTTTCATATTCTCATGCCAGTTACTATTAAGCCCAGGGTGTTTTCAAAGATGAAAGAGGGAAGCCTAATCCTTAGGAAGGCATACTCTATCAGAGGAAATACCATACTGAGGTCAGTATTGCAAGGTAAGAGTTATACAGTGGACCATCAGGAGGTCATATTTAAGGGTCTTTAAATACATAAGAAATGCAGAGGGACACCCAATTTATACTGAGAGTCCACGGACCTAATTTTATTAGTCCCTGAATATGCGGGAATATTTTAATTCCTTTATGTTTGGCTGAAGAGGACTAGAAGAAGGTAGGTCAAATGTTTGCAATGCAGCTGTTTTGGGTTTTTTTCCTTTGGACCACTAAGAAAGATATGTTAGTGCTTGGCCATCTCTTTTGCATCAATATATTTTCCCAGATTCACAGCACTTACCTCTTGTAACTAGAATGCTATTTTCTTCAGAATGTCAAATATAGAAAGTTTCTTTAAAATAGAAGCATGTCTGAAATATGTTTCAGACCAGAATTTTGAGAAATGAGAATTGAGAATTTTGTGTCTCTTTTCTAATGAGTTTCATGAGATAGTAAAATTTCATTGGACAATCAAAAGTGTTCACTTCGTAGTTCCTGTTTTATGCAATAAACTTGTCCTGGGTTTCACAACAGGCTCATCTTAAACATGTATTTCAGTGAAATTACTAGCTGCCTATTTGAAAGTAGTGCTCAGGATCTCTTAACAACAGAGAGCAAGAAAGCTTATTATATGTTCTCTACCAGACTAAGACATTGGCGTTTCCTCAAGGCACACATTAGTGTCCCCAGGTTGTCATGAAATCTCAGTTTCAGTGCATTGGTCTAGTCACTCAGACTAATGAACTTGCCTTGCCAAGTATTATGATGCTTCTGCCATCACATCACCAACATATGGCTGGTGGCAAATAACCTAGCTACTATTTGCACATCTGCTGAGTAATATTACGTTAAAACATTACATGCACAATTATGTTCAATTATATTAAACAAATCTATTTCATGTAATGCTGAATCTCCAGGGCTCACACATGTTTAGTTACAGGAAATTTAGTGCAGGGTAGCAGATGTTGCTGATTTTGTAATCAAATAGTATGTTTAAAATGTCAGGTGCACAACAATAACTTCATAAAATATATTAATTTTAGGCAAATAAATAAAAGTTAATTTTTTTTACTTTTAGAGGTGTCAGAAGAGTTGCACAAAATTTAGCATGCCAGCATCTAGTCTTGGACACATGTGAGCAAGCAGGGCATTTTTCAGACTTCAGACAAGTAAGCACTGTTTCTGCTTTTGTTTTGGAGTCATTCCCAAGCTCATTTGCAACATGACTTAAATGTGCTAAGTCCCCCTCTCCCCCTTCCCTTCCAGTGTTGTCTTATCTATTTATCCTTTTTTCCTTTGTATGGAGTTTTCCTATGTCACAGATTTCACTCAGGCAGCCTCTTTTGCCCAAAGTCTGTTTCTGGAGGGATATACATTCAGTCTACAGATTGACAACAACAGTAGGACTGGACACTTTCTAAGGTGCCAAATGCACTCCTTCCTTTTATATCTGTCCTTATCCCTGCTATCCTGGCTGGTCACATTATGTTAGCAGTCTTGACAAACAAAATATGTGTATTAAAGCCAGAAGTTTTCATCAGGGAAGACGGAGGCTTGGTTGTGATATGCAGGAAATAGCATGCTAGTGTTTATTGCCCAATTGAATAAGAGATCTGTGATCAGTGAATAGTGATATGCCTTTAGGATCTAACCCCACAGGGTATGTAACAGTCCTCCTTCACCAATTGCTATAGATACACAGCAGTATATTTCAAAATTTTTAAACATTGTCATACCAGCTACTAGAAAGTACTACCACTACCCAGTTTAATGCATTTATAATTCTTGCCCCACCTGTTGGGTATTTACTCCTTGGTTTTCTTTCTGAATCACAGATAGGAATGTGTGGCAATGCCGAAGCTTGTATTCCAGTCCAGTTACAAGAAAACCTGGAATGGATCTATTTATATCCATATACCCACCCAATACTGCGAAGTATATTTGGGAATAGTGTGTATGTATGAAAGCAAAAGTGCTTTTTCAGGAAAATACTGGCTTTTTTTGAATATACCCATTGCACAGCACAATGAATATCTAGGCCTTCTGTACCTCAAGGGCTCAGGAAGCTGAAGTGAGAGGCAGGGCATCCTCTGCAAGACTGTAGGTTCACTGGAAGTAATGGAAAAGATGTCCAGGTAAGACCTCTTTCAGTACATGAAGGATCAAAAGCCAGATGAAAAAACTAAAAATGCATGCTCTCATTCTTCACCCAACCCAATAAAACAATAACCCAGTGAATAATAAACACCTAAGTCACAGGACAAGAAAAATGGCACATTGATATTTTGCTGAAGGATATCCTCCATTTCTCAGCCAAAGCGTTGCAGAAAGGGCAGATAACCAGGGATAGACTTGTCTTATTCTGTAAGTAACAGAGAAAAACAGTTTCTTTTGAGAGCACCTAGGTAGGACTTTGCAAACTATAATATACCCTTGCCAGATACTTCCTATCACATACTTTTTGACACACCCCTCCAAAATCCCTGAGACAATAAAAACTAAAGCAAATTTTGTACATGTGAAATCTGGCCACCATGAGTAAACATATGGCAAAAAAACAGAGCTGCCAGAAGGATCCTGCTCCCTCCTCCCCGCCTTCGAATTTCTATTAGTTTTATTTCAGTTTGCCCCAACTCTGTGATTTACCATAGAAATATTCTGTTACTCTAAAGGTTGTTTTTTATTCTCCTGAACTGTACACATGCCAGGGGGGTGTACTGGCTGAAATACTACCGAAGCTAGACTTAGCAGAAGAGTGAGCAAATATGTTGGTACTGAGGGTTAACTGGGGAACTGCAACCGTGAAATGAAAGGTCCCCTCTCCTCATCCTGTTCAGCTGTCCATGGTCCAGCATTCACCAGGCACAAGCAGTTTCAGACCTATATTCTGTTTTAGCATAAGCTTAAATAATATGAACTAATCCCAGAGCTGGGTCATGCAAAGGTAGCAAAATACAGCCTTGAAGTTCTATCTATTGCATATAAGTTGGTTCAGAGTTGTTTGGTGATGTGTTATAAAAGATGGGACAGCACACAACCCCTTCCCACAAATGTCAGCAGTGTGGACCAGCTCCACTGCTGTTTGAGGCTCTGTTGTTCACCTGGTGTCCCCTGGTATCCCTCTGCTCCAGAGGGAACCAGCTGGTGCAACAGCTCACTCCCCATCTCACCTCCTGCTGCAGAAGTGACTCCATGTCTGTGGTACAGGGATTTCCAGGGACAATACAGCTTGGTACAGTGCTCCTTGTAAAACTCTTCTGTCATTTTAATTATGCCAAGTCCTCCTACCTCCAAACTCAGCCTATTCTGTGACTCCCTGCAACCACTAAAACAATGTACATGCCTCTCTTTCTGCATTTAATGAAAAAAAGGCTGTGTCTTACAAGGCATCTTGTCATCACCCCTGAATTACGTGAAGAAAAACCAGTAATTTGTAGCAGGGGTCTGAGCCTCTGACTTTCCGTACTGTAAATAAACTCATTTATCTTTCTCAGCTGGGAAGCCAGCAAGCAGAAATATACATTTGAGAAAAGAGACTGGCTTGCTCTGTACCTTAGGAATGGTAGCTAGAAACAGGGAAGACAGGCAGCTAGTGGGGGAGACCGCTGGCCTAGATTATTTAAAATGATAAATGGAAGTATCTTCTCTTTCTTCCAGAATTTTACAAGCACCAACTGGAGTTCAAAGCTGACTTTCTAGCCTGTTAAAAAAATCGCAAAGGCCAGTTACATGAAGATCTCTATTGCTGCATAGTTAATACATTTTGATGAGGAGGGACTGTACTCTTCAGCAATAAAATTCTTTAACTGCAAGTTGACATGTGAGTCTTCAGAAGCACAGTTTTTATGCAAGATTTTTATGAGGATAAACAATATGTGGAGTCTTGGGCTGCTGTTTTTAAATGAGTAATTAACCTCAGAATTCATTTAAGAGATTAAAAAGGATAATTTGTTTTCATAGTGTGGGAGGCTTTATTCCTGATCTAGTTCTTTTAGATGAAAAGGCAGTTTTCAGTAATTTGGCTACTGACTAGTATACCTTCCTTCATCCCAGAGTCCTGCCTTTAGCAGCTACACAGCAAAATTTGGGGAGTGCTCAAAAGCAGTGGGAAGATGAAGGCAGACCTCCTGACTCAGTAGAGAATACCAACAGGAGCACTTTGGAAGGAGTACCGAAGGAGTCATAGGGTGGAGCATCAATTCAGGTCATGCTTTAGGGTCAGGCACTTCATCTTGTAGAGTTGTTATGAATGCAGCATGGAGGATGGGTGCTCAGTTTGTCTGGGTTGGCATCCATGTAAATGCTGCAGGTGCAGAATTTCAAGGTGAATGCAAACCTTCCTTCCACCTTCCCCTTAATCTGACTGGAGCAGAGGGCAGAGAAAGAGAGGGAGAATTACTAACAGACTGAGTGTGATTCTGCCAGTTTGGATCAGATTGAAGTAGTTTATGCAGGGAGGAACAAGTCTTTTTGTGTGTGAGCACAGCACATGTTTCTCTCTGCAAAGGAACTCTTTTTTAAAAAAATAAATCATTGCTGGGAAGAAAACTTGGTTCAAAGAGCACAATGCACAACAACCATGACTAATTCCCTTGCTTGAAACCAGTGTGGAGACATTTACTTAGGGATGTACATGAAAGCCTTGAGATTCTTCTTGCTCATTTGAGAAACTGTACTGAGCCTCACTGACCTATTGCTCAAGAAAGCCTGGGGCTTTGTCATAATGAAGTAAGAAGGAAGTTGAATAAATTTATGTTTTGTGGACCACTCCAGGAAATAACAACCTTCAAACCCACCAAACTGCAAACCCTGAACTGCTGAAGCAGAATGCCAATATTGCTTTAACTAAATTCTATCTCTTGC
>NW_010202656.1:8740-9356 GCF_000695765.1 Mesitornis unicolor | reverse complement strand
TTCAGCAGGGATTCTCTGTGCGAGGTTTAACTATATTCCTTAGAGGTCCTTTATCAACAAGGGACAGTTGATGGGCCAGCCGAAGCCCAAATTTATCTTTCGACTTTGTGACCTCTTTGCAGATAAGTTCGTGTTCATTATTCACTGGTTTCCTCTGGTGAGTTGCAGAAATGAATCACTCTTTTGCGTATAGAAAAACTCTTCACACATTTCTGCATGCTACACAGTGTACACAGAAGCCAGCCATATGCTTTTGTGCCTGTGGATGATTCTCCAGAATGCAGATAAGGCTATTTCCAGCCAAAAAATCAAACATCAGAGTTAACTATAAAGACAGGTTAAGCTTGCAAAAGTACTTTGGCTTTACAAAGTGCAGTCCTCCCTCCACACCAATTTGTCTCTGAGACAGGACTCCAGAAGCACTAATGTCTTCACACTGAACTTCTCCTCCCCGTGTTCTAGCTTTGGAATTGCACACTGCAGTGCATGACCTACTTGCTTACTGTGAAGATCATGGGAATGAACATGCAGAAGCCTGCAGTGAAGATCCAGATCTGACCCTACACTTTGAAGCTCTCCAGAGGAGAGCTCTCAAAAGTGATAGAGGAAAAATGAG
>NW_010202656.1:8014-8709 GCF_000695765.1 Mesitornis unicolor | reverse complement strand
GGAAACAGTCCCCATGTGAAATAAATGGGTATAATATACAAAAGAACAAAACAGTCCAAGAGTGCAAAAGGGAAGAATGGGAAAAGAAAATCATGCAAGGAGAAGAAAGAGCAAGAGAAAAAGATTCAGCTGTTCTGAAGAGATGCTGTAGGTAGGCAAACACATGAAAAAGGAGAGAAGACAAGTCTTCATTTTTTTTCCCACAATCCTTCTAATTCTTTTATGTGGGAAGCTAAGCCATGACTTCCCCATAATACTTAGCTCTTTCTTTGGCTGTCCAAATCTCAGCCTGCTGCACAATGGCCATATTACATATGCCCATGGGTGGGCAGGGTCTGCCCCAAAATCTGAGGTACGTACCAAAGCAAAAGCTAGGCAGACAACCTTAATTTGTGGGTCTAAGAGGTGGTACTCCCGGGCCGAGGCATGGCAGCTGAGTGAGGCACTGCCTTGGTGCATTGTGGCCAGTGATGGTGCCACTTAGCTGAGAGCCACTAGCTCTTGGTGCAGCACAAAGATGAGAAACCTGCATTTCAAACACACAATAAAGAGAATTATGGATGCATGTTGAGGACTTAAAAGAGAGAACAAGGCACTGTGGCAGTCAGAAACCAACACTACATGGCAGAACTTAGCTTGGATGTCCTTGGCACCCAAGAGATACATGAGAAGAACAAAAATTAGAAGGAAGAGCG
>NW_010202656.1:5910-8004 GCF_000695765.1 Mesitornis unicolor | reverse complement strand
AGCTGCCAGTGTAGTGAAATAACTTGATAAAATGCAGGGGTAGAAGGTACAGAATGAGGCATACTGCAGCCACATATCTTAGCACATGAAAACAATTGATTTAACATGCTCTAAAGACCTAGTGAAATCACTCCCAATAGTAATTCAGTTTACCATGCTCTTTTCATAGCCATGAGAAAAAACATTCCTCCTCCCATCCTCCCCCTACCCTTCATTCTCCTTTCTCCAAGAGATTTAGAAATTCCCAGGGTAGCACAGATTACTGTACCAGGAGATTAACTAGCAAAGAAAATTATAGCACCATGTTACTGCCATTAGAGTTAAGGTGATGTCAGCATTTCTTTTATAAACTTTTATTTTTATACGGCTTATGAGGCTGTCACAGCCATAAAAATTCACTGTAACCTGACCTACAAGACCATGTCCTGAGACCTAGAGATCACTATTCCTCATTGTCTCCTCTCAGTTATTATGAAAATCTTTTTTGGTTAATTTTTATATAAGCCATAGAAAGAAAGAAATATAATGAATGTGTCCCCATTTTGCAGAAAAATTACTGGGATAGTAATGTTTTAAAAGATGAATGAACTTGTTCAGTAACTCTTTCAAAATTAAAAGTTCATGAGGCTTTGTAGTACCTTGGCTTAATGATCCCACACAGCTATGGGATTAACAAAGTACCTAGAGAGCTTTTATTTGGCTCTGGGTGTATGTTTTATGCACTAAGTAGAAGCTTTGTGATAGAAAGCACTGTTGGCAAAGACTTATTGACCCCTCTTTAGCCAATATGCATTTGGCTGGCTATGGGACAGAGAAGCTGTTTACCTCTCTGCTGAATCTCCATGCATCTCATTGTGCAATGGTGGAGCGGTCAATAATATGGGACTTCCCACAGTTTCCAAAAAAACCCAGGAGCATATGACACATACTTTGGCCTCCTCCTGATACTGCAACCTCAATAGTCAGATTAAAGGGATAAGAAAGACTTTATCTGAGGACTGTGGAGGTAGAGAGGAGCCAGGGATTATGCTGGCAGTGCAAGCTCTCCTTGTGTGGTAGAAGCATGGTAACAGGGAGAACAAGTGGAAAGTAAGACATCTGACAGGTCAAATCCCAAAAAAATCCTCAGGCAAAGGTGATGGGTTGGATTTGCATCTGCTGTCAGATGCCACAGTTTTGATGAGTTGTGTACCAGTAAAACCCAAGTGAGTGAGCTTTTGCTGAAGGTTTGACCCACCTTCATGGCACATTTTCTCCACTGATTTTTTCCTACCATATCCAAATGCCTTCTGGAACTGTTTCTTTGCTGTAACGAGACCAAGCCTTAGTCCCAGGCCAGACAAGTCCTTCACCAGTTGTTGGAGGGGCTACTCCCAGAGAATTGCAGGGTTGGGTCTCCTGCCTCTTTCTTCAGGATCTGCTGTAGGACTCTGTCTTCTCCTGAGCCATCTTGGCAGCTTTTTTCACAAGAAATGTCTGAGCAGGTGTCAGATGGGGGCAAGTAATTCCACATGGTTGCCCAACACCAAACTAGTGGACAGTAGCAGCAGATAACTTTTTGCCCAATCCATGGAAAAAAAGTCTCCAAGAAATTTTATATTCCTCTATTTCCTGTTTTAATTTTGACAAACAGGTATACACATAGGCGCTCCACTGACTTCTGCTTAAAATGAAGGATAGAGGTATCTGAAGTCTATTCAAGTTTTAAACCATCCAGCATGGTAGACAACTGCCATATTCCTCACTTACATTACTGTATGACCACCCTTCTAGCTAAGAATACATATTTTCAAGATTTGTTAGCATAATTCAAAGCATTTTACTGTGAATAGGCACTAAGAGACATTTTGCTGGGTACACACCAAATGCAAACAACGTGTATCCTAGTCCTGAGGGTACACTTACGTGATTTGCTGTATGGTAAGTACATCTTATAAATCACCTTCATGCACTGGCAGTTAATTATCAATGTGTTTTTCTTAAATTGAGACACTTAGGAAAGACAGAAAAGGAGACATTTTTTCCTGGCATGGGTATCTTTGGAAAGAATCAAGGCTTTTTTTATTGCTACTGGTGTGTGAAATTGTTCCTGCT
>NW_010202656.1:0-5879 GCF_000695765.1 Mesitornis unicolor | reverse complement strand
CTGCTGAAGTCCAAGGCACTTTGTGGGACAAGAAATTCAAGTCTGGAAGCTGGGGTACTTGAGCTGCTCTCTGATATCTCTCTGTTGCAGTTCAGATGAGTATTAAAAAGTCCTGCTTAAGCAACACCTCCAAAAAAATCTGTAATTCTGTAGTATAACTAAACAAAGCAATTCTCCAGCCAAAGACCAATATGCAGATAAGAAGTCTGAAGAGGGGATGCAGTAGGAAAAAAAGCATTGGTGAATATTGATGAGTTTTGATTTTCCTCATGTTGTTATTACACCAGATGATAAAAGGCTATTACTACCTCTCATGATAGAAAAGAGAGGGTAAAATGCTATCCCCAGTGAAAAACTCCATTTATTTGAAAAGAGTTACAATATTGTGTTACTAAGAAAAACTCTAGAGGCACATCCCAATTCTCCTCACAGATCTACCACTTTTATGGTGCCACAGATTTATGAGAACCAAAGAAAAGTCACTGTGGTCCACAGAGCTGTCTCCAGATTAACTGCTCGGCTGCCAGCTTTTGTTCAAGAAAACAGGATCCTCCCTTTATATGCTACATGCCCTTGCTTATGAGTGGGGAATATTACTTGCTGAAGGTTTGTTATTGTATTGGTTTGTGAAGCTTACTCTCCCTGTGACATTTAAGTTAATGACCTAAAACCATCTATTCAGGTGGGATTCTGTATAAAATTTTTTGCTTTGGAAATGAGTCCCGTTTATTTAAGTTCTTATACTGCTTTATGGTCTCATGCAATATGTTTCTACTATCTTAGAACAATTGACCATCACCAGAAAACTACAGCCTCTTTTTCCCATAGCAAGCGTGCTGATTACCAGAACTTCACATGCTGTAAATATTTTTAGTCTTAAAAAAGTGCAAACTGGGCACTTATTGTACAGCAATACTTCAGAATAGAGTACTGCAATACAGTTGTATAGAAACACAGAAAAACTTTCTGCATTCACAGGGAACTGTGAAATAATGTCAAAGACGCTGTATGTTTCTAGGCATCCATTGAGCATGCATTCAGTCATTTACTACATCTGTTAAACTGACAGAAAATAAAGATCTTCTGTAATAAAGACCACTTCGGGTTCAGCTTGCACTTTTTAATTTCAAGTTTCCCATGGACGAAAAGCAAGGAGATGATCAAGTACTTTGCTTCTGCTGAAGCATGGTATTTCAAACAGTGTGATAAGTGGCTGTATGCCAAGCCATTTGGCTAAATGCTTTTAAACAGGCAGGATATTGGAAATATGATGACATAAGCATGTGGGGACTAGAGTCAACCTGGCCAGAAAACTGACAGTAGTGGCAATGGCACAGCAGGAAGCACTTTGACACAAGCTAGATGTTGGCTAGCAAACTATTCATTGACCCAGCATTGTTAGGCTGCTGTCCTGTATCACTGTGTCTTCACTGCTCTTACATGTTCTCACAGCCCAGAAATGAGCCTACTAGAACTGTGAATCATAGAGAGACATTGCACTTTCTAGGACTTTTATTTCTCCGGTTATATTCAGTGGGATCATGCTTAATATCCTTTGTCGTATGTATAACATTATAGTGTCTCCTGGCTCTAATAAAACTGTGAAACAGGAGGAGTGGGTTTGTTTTGTTTTGTTGGTTTGTTTGTTTGTTTTATTTCCTGAAGGATTCTGTTCAGGTTTAATATCTCAATTATTGTGGATTTAAATGAACAATATCTGTGTTACTTACACATAACATTGCCTTCCTCCATTATGCAAGACTCACAATTTCATTCCTCACTGTAAATGCACCACTTTTGTTATTTAGAAGATAATACATGCTTGCACTTTAATAATACTTGCAAATAAGGAAAATGTAATTACTAAGGGTATGCTCCCCATTAACTTGTTTGTATGCTAGAATATGTTTTGTCTTAGCTGTAGCTCCATAATAGTTTTCCCAATGAACTGAAGAGAGAGGGAGAAATGAGCACACAGTGTTCATTTCAGCCTGAGCCTCAGGAAAGGATTAGCCTTTAATCCACAAAGACACAGATACGGTACCAGCCCTGCTGTTTGAGGTACTCAGTTTCTCGGTGTTCAGACACTCTCTGTCACTTAGTGGTAGCTGCAGATGTGTGCCTCAGTTCAGTGAATCTCAGCTCCTGTGTTACAGGAACAGGGGAAATGAGCAGTGCTTAAATTGGGGTTAGCTAAGCCTCCGGTAAGTACAACGAAGCATGCGTACTAATTCAGATATATTTATATGGCAATGTAGACTAGGCACTGCCTTTCTCACCAGCTGGGGCAATGTAGCCCTACAAAGCTGTAAAATCTGCTTGGTAAGAAATGTAAATTTTGCCACCTGAGCCTTTGTCTCAGGATCTTTGGGGCATGGAGAACAGTGATGGATTTCTCTCTCTTCTGCTAAAGACACCTGTGACAGGAGAGCAGATTTGCTTTCTCACTGTTCTCCTCTTGCCTTTCAACTGCTAAAACAAGTAGGGTCATAGCAGCTGAAGTGAGCAGGGCTTCTGGCAACCCCATGAACTTTCCTAAATACTGAAACAACCTTGATGAGTGAGGCGCAGGACAGTATGGACTGCTAATGGCTTCCCTCTTTGAGAAGTGAACATCCCCGCATCCGCTGTGAATCCCAGCAGGGCAGAGCTAGAAGAAGGGGTCATATAGATTTTTCTATACTTAATAAAGTTCCTAGGGTCCTAAGCAGATGGACTGTGGCAAAAATAGGCAATTTTGAGTACACTTATGACTCTGAAGCAATCAGGTTATCATCCAAGTAAATAAGCACTTTCACTCCCAGAGACCTTAGGAAGTGGATAACTCATTCCATAACCATGTCTATTCTTGGAGCAATGCACAGGACAAACACCCTTGCATATTGCTGATGTGTAGTGCCAGCCTGCAAAGGTTTTCAAAACTGCTTTAAGTGGTTTGAATGCAGAAGGGTCAGGATGCTAAATGAAGTTTTAGCTGAAATATATTTATATTTGGAAAGGTCCATTTCTGAGCTGTGACTTGTATATTTGAAAACAGCCATGTGCAGCTTTTCTGTAGTCACAAAGCAGCTTAAAGAGTTAATGCATATAGTATATATACCAAAGGGGAAGAGTTTAGTGTGATAAACCTATGTCAATTCAGTACCAATGAGAAATTCTCTTTGGCATGTAACACTATGATAGATATCTCTACATTTTGTATAACAAGGATTAAGTTCAGATGTGAATTCCAGATTATTAAATTTAGCATGAACAGATCTCTCTAGCTCCAAAATTGGTGATTATAGTGGGAGAATTATTAGAGAGGAGTAATCAGGGGAATGCTTCTACAGGCACACAAGATTGAGGGGATATATTCACCTGTGTTTATCTCTAAAAAACTCACACTAGACTAAAGAAAATATGATTTCAACTTCTCTATGAGACTTCTTTGTCACTTTGTACCAAACTTGAAAACAGGTCTGCACTTCATGTTTTTGGTTGCAGTGGGTTGCATATTGTGACTCTTGACTCAAGATCTGATTTTTTTTTGTGATCAAGGAAGAATTTTTTTTAATTTTTATCAGTACTAATATAGCCTGTGTGGCAGAATGGTAACATCAAGGTACATATTTATCCTTTATTCCTGGTGTGCTTGCCACTCATATAGTCATGAAGTGGCTCATTTTGTAAAACTGAAGTTTCATGTACTCTTATACAATTTGCAAAAGCTAGCCAACTGTTCCTTTATATTAAATTATATTAGCTCAAAGAGAAGGCACACCTGACCCAAAGATGCATTCTACTGAAAATAAATACATAAAAAGCAGAAAAATGAACATACTTCTTTTTCTTAAGGTTAAGATAGATTTTGATTGGCTGAATCTAACCTTAAATGTATATTCAATAACCTGTTCTAAGAGCTGAAATCTAACATACCCTCAGTTACATTAATGAAGACAGGCTAAGTAGCATAAATTGTGAATCCACACTGAAAAAGTCTGACCTAAAGAGAGCAGTAAATGACCTTTTAAGGCTGGATGATGAGGGTGAAAATGAAACTGCTTTTATATGGGATAATAAATACAGATTTAGCAGCTTAACCTTATGCTTCTGGGTTTGTGAATTTTTGCCTTAGGCTACAACAGCACAAGATGAACAGTTTCTCCTTGGGAAGCTGAAAGTACATGATTGCAAAATCCAACAGGTCTGTATTAACTTTGCTTTTTTTTCTCTGTTTCTTCAGCATCTCAAAACCTCTCATTGTTGTGGTAACAGATAAACAAACTGGCATATGACAGTCATTCACTAGAATCGATTTTGCAATAAATAAATCTTATCCAATAAAACAGTTTAAATAATTAAAAAAGGCACTGACCAGGAGGTTTTCCTGCAGAATTACAAACTACCTTAGGCATTCTTTCTAAAGGCATACTGCCCCCTCAATAAAAAACTGAAATAATCATTAGCCCAAATAGCTGTTAAAAATATTTTTAAGGAGAGTGAGCTCTTACTATATTAATTTCTTTATCTGAAGTTCTTAGGGTTTGAGCTAAATAGAACTAATTTTCTATTTAGTGATTTTACTTTTCAGCTCAGTCTCTTTTAAGTGGCTGAACTTGCTGAAAACTAGCAGCATGTTTTTCCCAAACAGCACTGCTAGAAGATACGCTCAAGGTCAGTTGTCTCATCATGGGTGCCGTGTCTGCGCCTACGGTGGGGGGAAGTGGACCCAAAACTGATCAACGAGGTATTCCATCCCACATACGTCATACTTGGTATAAAAGCCAAGAGATCACGAGGGTCTTGTGCCTTCCTTTTTTTCCCTTTCTTTTGTGCTCTTGCCCTTTCTACCGTTCCTTCCATCTCGACCCTTCCGTCGATCTCAATCCTGCAGAGGCCGAGGCCTGAGCAGAATCCTGCCTGGTTCATCTGCCGCTGATCCTGATTCGTGTGTTCCTGCATCCTGCTCCCACCTGCTGCTGAGTTTGGTCTGGGACTTCTCCAGTGCCCTGCTCTGCAGAGCCTCTGGTGACGTATTCGTCATTGGGGGCAGAGTGGGGGAAGGATTTTATATTGGTTTTGTATATATTTGTACATATCTGTATATATTTTATTATTTTCCTATTTTACATTATTATCCTGTAGTATTGGTAATATTGTTTCATTAAATCTGTTTATTTTCCAACCCGTAAAGTCTCTCTCCCTTATTTTCTTTTCTCTTCCTTTCTGGGGAGGGGAGAGGTGTTAACAGAGAGTGTCTGTCCAGGATTTGGTGGCCGGCTCAGCCCTAAACCATGACAGTTAGTCTTCTAAATATAGTAGTTATCACTTTTTAGCTAGTTTAAACCTGTGTTATGCTGTGAATTGGATGACTTTCAGCTGTTCCATGTGTCTTTTGTGTCTATGAATTAGAAAAAACTTCAGGATATAAACCTGCAAAGCCCCTGCTGAGGCACTAGTTGCTGTCGCAAATTAAAATGTTTCAGTATGTAGATATTAATCCTGTCTCATCCCATAGCTGCTCTGCACAGACTTTTTCTCTTGCCCCACTTAAACCACTCTAACAGTTGATTTCTTAAGTATCTCATTTTCCACCTGCAGAGTAGGATGCTGATGTACCTGTCTTAACACTGAGGACACTTAAGAGTTAAAGTAACTGTGAAGGTCTTCTCTTCTGTAGTGCTGATGCTCTAAAGGATAAAAATCTGAAAAACACGGGAGCTACAATGGTGACTTGTGAACAGTGCTGCTGGAAAACGTTTTGCATTTCCTGAGTACAGGCTTTCCATTATGTTAAAACTATTTTCTCTCTCTAAATACATAACAAGAAAATGCAGTTGACTGTTTAAAGGATACACTGAACTATTATTTGTGGGTAGTTAGGGCCTGGCGGCCGG
>NW_010202655.1:6921-17944 GCF_000695765.1 Mesitornis unicolor | reverse complement strand
GACTAGAATATAAATATAAATATATATATATATATATCAAAGGCCACCTTCACTTCTTTGAAATCCCAGCTTTAAAATAGAAGAAGTTACTTTGCTGTTCAACTATGATCATGCAAACATTATAATTACATGACAAAGTGTTCTAATGAAAATACAACCTACAAATACCAAATAGTATTTTGGAAATGTAAACTTTTTTTTTTTTAAAGAAATAAGGAGTACTGAGAAAAAGACTTTTTCTGATCAATTTTACCTAATTAAGAACTCTGCTGGCTTAGTAATGTAATCACATACAGAATGTCATTTTCATACATGCATGACTTGACATTGACTAGAATTTTAAAACAAACAATCATATTCTCCTTCAGCTTCCATGGAAACCAAGGAAAGGTAAAAGTGATCAGGAAAAACAAGGAAAACTACTCAAATCTGGTGATCTAATGAATTAGAGTTATTAAAGGAACAAAGTCTTAACAAACTGAGCATAAACATGCCATGGAAGGTGCTTGAATTAAATACAGTGTATCTTTATGAACTCCATACAACGTATCAGGTTTGAGAATCACGTTAGTAGGAAAATACATAAATTATTCATATTATCTATGTAAGGTGCAGGCTTATGTCCAAAGGAACACAGTCAGTATTGCATCAGAAGACATAAAATTTGGAACTGTCAACTGTGTTTTGGTTTGTATTTTTTTAAAAGAAATCTGCCACTCAGACCTACTGGAGCTCTGCAGGTTTTACAATCCCAACATCACTGATTCTACATATTTTGAATCCAATGTGTACCATGTTCTAGTTTAAAACCATTGCTACTTGTCCTATCAATGCACACCCTTGTAAACAGTCCCTCCTCAGCTTTCTTGTAGGCCCCCTTCAGGTACGGGAAGGTTGCTATAAGGTGTCCCCAGAGCCTTCTCTTCTCCAGGCTGAACAAACCCAACTCTCTCAGCCTGTCTTCATAGGAGAGGTGCTCCAGCCCTTGGATCATTTTCGTGGCCCTCCTCTGAGCCCACACCAACTATTCCATGTCCTTCTTGTGTTGGGGACTCCGAAGCTGGACGCAGTACTCCAGGTGAGGTCTCACCAGAGCAGAGTAGAGGGGCAGAATCACCTCCCTCGATCTGCTGGCCACATTTCTTTTGACGCAGCCCAGGATGTGGGTTGGCCTTCTGGGCTGCAGATGCACATTGGTGGCTCATGTCCAGTTTCTCATCTACTAGTACCCTCAAGTCAAGGATTGTCCCTACTCAGGTGCAGGACCCTGCACATGGCCTTGTTGAACCTCATCAGGTTCACGTGGGCTCACGTCTCCAACTTGTCCAGATCCCTCAGAATGACATTTCATCCCTCTGGCATGTTGACTGCACCAGTCATGTTGGTGCCATCTGCAAACTTGCTGTGGGTGCCCTAGATCCCACTGTCTACATAATTGATAACGATATCAAACAGCACTTAAATACACACAAACACATACACATACACATGAATTTTACATATTGTTTGTAGTCTATGTCCTTGGTCTAGGACAAAGTCCTCTGGAAGGAATAAAATCAGGGAAAACCACACTTACTTTCATAACAAAGGTATGGCCATATCATCCCTCAAATTTTCACTGTTTGTTCCAATTCAGAAGACTTAACAAAAAAAAAAATTAGAAGTATTCCTATAGAAGCTCAGAAGTAGTCCTATAAATACATGCATTTAATTAGACCTAACAACTCTTGAAGCTCTTTACATACTGCATGAAATACAGGCACTTCTCCAACAAGCAAAAAACAAGGACAAGTAGTCTGATTTCTTATATAGTTTCTCCTTGTAATGCTTTTGAATTATAGAAACTGTTTAGATCCTGGGATAAGCTCAAATCTAGTAGCTAATGATAATAAAAGTGAAGAACTTGTAGATCAAAGCTTAGGCTAGAGTCAGAAAATATGAATTCTCAAAGGAAGGTGATTATGGAAAACAATTCTTTAGTTTTTAATGGTCATTTGGCCAGATAAAAGATTTTTTAAAAAATAATATATTGCTGGTCCTTTGTTAATACCAATCTAAAGTTAAAAAAATCTAAAATAATTTTTTAAAATTATCAAAATCTATATAGTGCTCCACCAGTTTAGGTGTGCAATATCTGTTAGCAGCATAAATAATTTTTGCAAAATATCTCCTTCAATCCTGCCTCTAGATAGTTCTTTGGCTATTAAGACCAAGTATTTTTGGCAAGGGATTTATTGAAGATAGGTACAGAAAGATGGCCAAATGAACTCCAGTTAAATGGGTCTGTCTCCTGTGCTAAGTGGTTCATCCGAACCCTGCTAAAAATCAGTTAAAAATACTTAAATTCTACGAGCTCTCACATTAGACTCTAACACTGTAAGACTTAATGCTATTCTTTTGCTGTCAGAATCAATAACATTACAAGTAGCCAGTGTTTTAGGGGCAGTCATCTTTCTCTCCAAGCAGCTGGGTTTTGTTCCTAAGACCTGACCAACCTTATTTCAAAATCCAGTTCCTTCCATTACTGAGCCATCCATTCTGTATGCTTCAATTCTCCTTTGGTCAACAGAAGTAATTAGGTTTCACACAGCTTATCTATCTGAATCACAGTGGTCCAGTTTAAAAGCAAATACTTCAAAAAATTATATCTATAGATACATATGTATGTATACACCCAGAATTAGCAACGCATCTATTGACAGGATAATGCCAACAAAGGTATTCATCAGTCTGAAATAGGTTTCTGTTATACTCTGACTTCAAATTGTTAGTTTGTATGAATTCTACAACCTATGCCCCACAGCATTTTCTTGCTACAAACAGTTATCCTCTTCTGGCAAGACGTTTTAATTCATTATTTATATTTTCTTCACTGAAAATGTGGTTCATAGCTAAAAGACACTGAACAGACATCTCAAAAAATCTTTATAGGCAACTATTTCCATCAACTCTGCAGGTAGTACCTTTAATGATAACACTTAAGTATTCAGAAAATCAAAAATACTTTCATCTCTATACACATTCTTCGGAGGAAATACTGCAAGACACAAAAAATGGAGCAATCAGCCTGTGTAACATAGAAGGTCCATTTAAGAATAACTTCTTTCTGTATGCAGTTAAGCATTGCTCAGAAGTCACTTTCTTTGGCACTGGATGTCCAACATTATCACAGGATTCACAAAAGATGTCATATACAAAACTGGCCAGAAGAATAAAAAAAATCTGACTTTTTATGTTTCTTTGGAAAACTTTCATGGGTGACAATAAAACATTTTGCAAGAAAGGAGATCCAGTACTAAACTACTCCAATTGCAATAGAAGAAAGTATTAAAGGGTGGGAACCAAGACTTACTGACTTTTTTATGACCTCAGTGTTAACTGTTACAAAAAAGTAACTACAGAAGTCTGAATTCATTCTTGAATGTGTATTAGCCAGCAGTAGAAGGGAAAACAAGTTTATTTCAGTTTGAGCAGTTTCACATAGGTCACTAGTGATCCAATCTGAGTAAGACTAATTAAGAGGACCGCAACTAGGAAGGGAGGCCAAGAGAATATAAATTGAAAATCCCAGTCATTAAACCCTCTGTTTAGGTCATCCTGAACTACATGGGTCTTTAATATTTGTAGAATATTCTTAATATGAAATGCTATTCTTATATATTGCCTCATCATGCCTTTCTTAATTCCTAATCTGAAAACTATTCAATTAAAAGGAATATATTCCCTGGTAATCTATGACCCAAACATCATTGGCTACAATCAGATTTAAATAGAGTATATCTTACTGGAGATAAACTACTGCCAAATCAGAATATAATCTGCAGCAAGGTACCCAACTTCTCAGTGTATAAATTTCCCGTATCAGGAAACATCATCAACAGAGAGGTAACCTAAGCATTTAATTAGCTTTCTATTCTTTGGTAATACAGCCTTATAAATGTTTAACCTAAAATGAAATACTCTGTAAATCTGCAAAGAGCATACTTCAGTACAGGTAATTTCCATGTCAGTAAATCTATTATAGGTCAGTATTTACAGAGAGAAAGGAAGGCATCATACCAGAGGTTGTCTTATGCATCAAAGGAAATAGGCAAGATATCCCAGCAATCTTTTGGCCAGATGATGAATGGAAAAATTATTGGCTTCGGTCAGAACCATATGCTGCTGACAATCTACTATCTTCTCTTGTGGCACTGACTCTACTACTGAACAGACCATTTTCAAACATTTGTTTATCTTCATTCTCCAATTTCAAAACATTTTTCAAGGGATGCTAAATTATCTGAAATGATTGGGCTAATTTTTACTACAATTCATTTATTTTTTACACTTTTTTTCAAATCCTCCGTCTCACTGTACATCCCAGAATCTCTCTTCTCTAGTCAAAGTCTTTGGCTGCTCTTTACTTTCATATCTCTATCATAGGAACGCCTTACTCTCATTCACCACCTACACCTTTTCTCACTAAGGCATCCTCTCTCTGTTTCTCCATCCTGCTTATGTTTCCATATTTCTGTCACTTTTCTTTCTTAGTTCTTCTCAAGAATCCTACCCAGTGTTTCCTTCTTACTCTGTTTCTGTCCCTTGTCCATCAAATCTCAGACACTAACAACTAGGGTAAGTCATAGAAATGAAGGAAGGAACACGGAGCTATAAACTTTATCACTTACTTGAGTAAACAGTTAAGCTATTCTAAAACTATTACTGGACAGATCTGTCCTGTGAAAAACAAAAGACGAGTTACTAATCCAATCTTAGTCAATTAGCAGGTATTCCTCATCACAGAACTTTGAACTTTTCTTTTCTAATAAGCTTTGTATAATAGCTTTTCCTTCCCAGGTGACTCAAGGACAATTTTACTGTACCACATGTTAATGTCTTTTGCTTTTCCAGCATTAGCACATTCTTGCAAAGTGGTTTCTCCAATGCATCATTTCAAGACTTCTCAGAGAAGGTGATCTCAGCAATTATTTACCCAGGAAGTGGCTTTTGCTTTCTTCCTTTTCCAATTGCAGGAAGTCACAAAAGGAAAAAATCCTAAAACCAAGAGTTTCATTGATCCCATTTATTTACCCGTGCTTTCCAGATTATTTTTACTTCTATATGCAAAAGGACACTGTGAATATCAAGTCCAAGAGATATCAGGGTGCCACACAATGAAGACAAAAAACAAAGGAAAGCAAACTCAACATATTATTCTCTTTGCAAGACCAAGACAAAAAGCATTGAACATGAAAAAAGTTAAGACCCAGAGACTTTAACCAAGAAATACCAACTACTATTTCTCCAATAAATCTTGCAAATGCGCTGTTCCTCTGATAGAGAATGGAAAACATTATAGAAACTACAAATAAGTTCAGACAGGAGGTAAAACAGAATGGAAAAGGACAGTACAAAAATATGATAGTTCTTCCAACTGGTTTCTGTAACTTGAGGCATTACAGGGAGATGGAGGAACTCACCCTTAGGAAGAGAGAGGAGGAAAAAAGAGGAAAAGGGATGACTGCAAAACATAACTTCAAATTCTCTAAACAGACTTCCACCCTCTCTGAAAAGGAACTACTCTAATGTCAGATGGGGAATAAGCTCCCAGAGGAGTACCTCTATTTCACTCTCTGTTATTCATATTGAGTAAGAGAACTCTTTGTTATTTGTATTTGGACATGCTAATTCTACTGGAGACTAAAAATCATACTAGAAATACTGCCGGGAGATAAACTTCTACCCACAAAACCACCACAAAACAGTCCAGTCAGGATTTTTAGATGGATAGGCACTATAGTCAGATGTTCTGAGTCTATTTTGTGGTACAGAAAGAACAGTTCTAAACAGGACTTCCAGTAAAAGATGAGTAAGTAACTGGAATCAAAATTTAGCTAGAAAATAATCCTGCATAATGCCTCCAGTAATCTTGCCTTACTCTCCTGACACAGCAGCCTATAAAGATTTAATGTTGGGTGAAAAAGCAAACCACTCAAAGTAGCTGTCTGTAATTCTCCATTGCAGAGATTAGTCTGAAACTGCCTATTACATTGGCTGCCATTTTAACTAAGCAAGCTCTAATCCAATTACTGTAATACAGGCTCTCTGTCCAAATCATTGCAATTATAAGACTAAATCCAGTAAGTTATGAGATTCACTGAAACTATTCCAGAATTTTTCCTCTTCTATTAATATGGCATCGATAGAGATGTTAGCAATCATTCTACCAACTCTAAAATACCAATTACTTATTTAACATAAATAAGCAGGCCATAGACAACATGTAACAAAGAAAAATGCTCTCCCAATTGGGAGCAGCTTTTTTTTGGTGGAAGTGAACACAGTTTTAGAAGTCACTATGACATTAGTAATTCAGGAGAGTCAAATTACAAATAAACACTAATCACCATGCTCATTCTTTTAAAGCTACATTTAGAAACCCAAACCTACCAACAATCAAAAAAACCCAACCAAACCCCTCTATGCAGCTCTCTATTTATTTATTTATTTAAGCATCAAATAAGTTGCTTTGGGAATAAGGTAGACCTCAGAAAAATCATACCTAATCTATAGAATATATCTACGTGTGCGAACTTTAGCAACTGCAGCACAGATATTTTTTCTATTTTTCAAATCATCTCTGTCTTGCACTGTTAGCATTCAGAGGCCAACATAGTCTACTAGGACCAACCTGATTTGCTTTTGAGCACAGGATT
This sequence comes from Mesitornis unicolor, assembly GCF_000695765.1. Taxonomy (NCBI): domain Eukaryota; kingdom Metazoa; phylum Chordata; class Aves; order Mesitornithiformes; family Mesitornithidae; genus Mesitornis; species Mesitornis unicolor. The sequence continues at coordinate 11,246 of NW_010202655.1, read as the reverse complement.
GGACTAAATGAACAGAGGTCCCTTCCAATCAGTTTATTTTATTATTCTGTACTTTACCCTGTTCCTCCAATTGTCATAGAGGTATTTATCCTGACTGAGAGCAAGCACATCAGCAGACTCCATCTGTAACAGGCTATCACGATGTATTTCAAAACATATTTGTTAAGAAAGTTTATTCATACAGTTATCATATTTATATAGACTACAATACTCTTAAAACAACAGTTTAAGTTATTCCCTCTAAACAGCTCTCTGCCCTAGCAGTCCTCTCTCCTTCGCTGTAGAAAGCCTCCTGCATTTCATGAAGTATACTTTTCTCTTTTCCTAGAAGGCAAAAAAAGTCGCACCTTCACCTATGAAAACAATCATTCTTGTATTAAATACTTTTAAAAAAATTATTACCTCCTCCAGGAAACGCTATGAGTTAAACAGAGAGTTTTATTGAGTTGCTACTGCTCTGAAGCTCTAACACGAGCTTAAGGATAAAAACCTACATGTTAAAGGCATGTAACTATAAAGTTCAAAATATCTGGTGTACTGATACACTGGAGTCTTAAAGTTATAAAATAAATGGCTCAATTACTTTACAAGCTTTTATTTGCATGTATAATTTAGTTCGTCTGCCCCTCCACCAAGGTATCCTGGGTTTTTGTTTTTTTTTTAACACGAATGCAAGAAATTTTTGAGAAGTGTCATTTCTCTAGTACTTCTCAGCTGCTGGAAATGCGGTAGTGGAGGCAAAATAATTACAAATTGTCTATCCTAGCACAGGAGTCCCAAGACAAAATGCAGAGCATTCATCTGTACTACATCTCCCAGAAAAGACTGCATTCATGTGCACAGAGCTGTGAGTGTGTGTTGAGTGGCTTGTTCAGAACGCCACTCAGGTCCTTTCAGAGGCACTGCTTTCAAGAATGGAATAAGCTATTCTGTAAATAACATCAGCATCTCTTGTTCCTAGATACATATTTGGAACAACATATTATGTTACATGAATCCATGTCCACTCACTACTGAACTGGACTGCCGGTGTATATCACACGGGGCACCTTACAACCTTCCTGGAGCATGTCCTTTCAGACACTAGCAATCAGGCTTATATTTCATTAAGTAGTAAAAGTAGAGTATCTGTTTATCAACCTCTTAAGCCATTCAGTTCTAAGCAGTGTTTGCTGAATTCATTCCTCCTCATTCACCCAAAAGACTCAAATTACATTACGGCTACAAGAAAGATGTTTAGTTTTGCATTTTGTTGTAGCTACAGCTGCAGTGATCAGAAAGCCACTGCAATCTGTAAACTTTTAATAAAACAAAATGCATAAAATTAAGTAATAAAAAAACCCCAGGTTTTGCCCATTTAGGGAGTACAGTGGTACCAACAGACTTTTCATGACCTACAGTACACCGCATACCACAGAAAACATGATGCCAGTAGGCATGTACTTCTGAGTACCTGGAAAGGTACAAGGAAGGTGACTTCTCTGGACATATTAAAAACAGACAGCAGAGGCAAGGAAATATTATCCAGAGTCTCACACAGTTCCTTTATTTTCACTCTCAAAATTAATGGACTATTTTGCCCCTCCCAAAAGTAACTGGTTACAGTCTGAGACAAACTTACCTCAATGGTGTAAGTCTGGTTGTGTTTGATAATTTCTCCACTATGCAAAGTCCTGATAATTGCAAAGTCAGCAGTAGCAGCTGCTCCCCTTCGGCTGCTGCACGAGGATGTTTCATCACCTCGAGATCGATCGGTATCAAGTCCATCTTGTATTGATTCTTCATCTTTGATGGTTGCTGTTTTCTTCTTCTTTTTCTGCTTCTTTGATCCATTCTGACCATCAGTTTGCGCCTTCCGCTGCCTAAACTGGGCAAGCTGTAGAGAAGATAAAATCTTGTTAAAGGCAGAAGTTTTCCTCTTTATTACTAATGACATCCTCTATAATGGCTTACCAGCTGTTCTACCTAAAGCTTCAGACTAATAACTAAGTTAATGCTGTATATCTGAAACACATTCAGATTGTTCCATTTACGTAGTTTGCTTTAAAAAAAATCTTACTTGTAAACAACAATCTATTAATATTTCAGTTTCATACTAGCAAGTTACTGTTCCACAGATTGATACTTCGAAATCAAAACATTCAAAGGTAAAAGTACTAATGTCATTATATAGGACAAATGCAATGAGATAACCTCTGATCTCAGTTTTCAATTTTATAGTAATATATACATCAACATTAATTTACAGAAATTACTTTTAAGTTTTATACCTGAAACAGATACAAGGAAACCATTCTTCCACCCACCAAGCATCATATAAAGTTTTGTAAAAAGTTCACATTAGAACTCAAAAAGCTGATCAAGCTACTGAAAACATCAGAAGGAAATAGCAAAACACTCAAGGAGGGAACAGTCTAAAAAGAGCGAGCAAATGACAAGACACACTACCTTGTAGCAAAACATGCTGATGAACAAAAAGTCACAGGTGAGCCAGGCACACAGTTGAAAAACCAATTAGTATGTAAGCCAGTCAAATACTGTAAGGCACTGCCTTTTGAACAGCTTAACACTTTTAATCACTTTATAGTGGTTTACACAAGAAAATCCATTTAAAATATTTTTTTCTTAACAAGAACAGCATTTCTGATCAAATTTAAAAAAAAAAGTATAGCAGGTTTTACCAATTAAAATTAAAAATGAAACAGATTCTACCAATCAAATCTGGAAACAAAAATCCTCATTTTTCCAATTGAAGAGTCTAACTTTAATTAAGTGCTACAATCTGTTTTAAAAATGTAGTTCTAATGTAAATATAAAGCATGCAAATAAAGACCCTAAAGCATTAAATACTTTTTACATCAACTAATACTCAAATATCATATATTTTGTATGCATCTGCTGCAATTTTAAGAAAAAGCTATAAAAAAGATAGCATGTTTGCTGATGATATTCACCAATCGAGAGAGCCAGGCTTCCATTCGACCTCTTCAGCAGCACCCAAATCAAGCAGGACACATGGAGCCCCTTTCCCAGTCACCGTTTGGTTACAGCGCGAGCCGTCACTTGAAATGCTTTCTAGTTCTCGTCTGGTCCCAGAGAGCTGAGAAGCCCCAATCTAAATAAAAGCGGCACTGACAGATCAGTTCTGACTTCTGGCTAGTTTCTACTTATGTCCCTTTATTTGTATTTCTTCATGGGTTTCTTCAGCCTCCTCTCCACTCTCACGACAACTGATGGCTTGGCATATGGCTCCTACTCTGTTAACAGGAGGACCTGAAGATTTGCTAAGACAAATATGCTCACCTACATATTTAATACTTTCTTCCTCCCCACTGCGTCCCTAATTAGTTCAACTTCATTTTTTTTCCTATTTTTTTAAATAGACAACTTTCATTACTTCACAAAAAATCTATTAAAGCTTATAAACTCCACAAATTCCAAACAGGAAAAGAAAGAATAATCTCCTCCTGGCTACAAAGTTTAAGGAAAAAAAAACCAACCAAACAAAACCCCATAGATTTAGCTTCGCAAAAATTGGGAGGGTGAAGGTTCCACTTGTCTCCTTACTATGTTCTCCTAAAACTGTAAATTTACCTCAACAAAATAGTTTTCATTTATCCAAAAGACAAGCAGAATTTATTCAAATGCCACAACGACATAAAAGTGGACAAACTGACTTCAAGTGTAACTACTGAGAGATTTTGGTTTTTTAACTTCTTATTTTTAAATAATGAAAGACATGTAAGTGCCACTGGTCAAGAACTCTCTTCTCCAACTTGATTGAAACCTCCTGTAATGGGAAGCTAAGTTGGCTTTTTTAAAGCAGCTTTACAGTCTTTATTTGTCTACAAAATTAGACGTGTAGCTCAAGGACAAGTGAATTACTCCATGTCTCTCCTCAAGTATTTTGCATATTTTAGCTGAGGCATCTGGGTATGACAGATTTCTCTCAAAATTAAGTTGTCGACTTTCACTTCTTTAGAATTAACAGATTAAACTCTTACCACGGCAGTAATAAACAGGCCTTTTTTTTTCTGTTTAAACATTGCTGAATATGGGCACAGATGAAAGCTAAATGCATATGTAAACTAAACAGTTGTATTTTTGTATTACACAAGTTCTCAACTGACCATTTCTGTATGAGCATTTAATATTTTGGAAATAACTACACTATTGTGATGGAAGCAGGCACAAATCATATCACTTTTTAGTCTGCACATTCAGTATACACAAAACTGTCCAGCTAGTAATGCAAAATAGCTTCAAATTCACATTTTAAATTAAATTTTTAAAAACAGAAATGAGAGAAGCAGTATAACAAAAAG
>NW_010202655.1:0-6890 GCF_000695765.1 Mesitornis unicolor | reverse complement strand
TGAACCTCACATCAAGACAGGGGAGTCACAGTTACTCAGTTTCTTCAGAAAATGGGACTTGGAACTAAAGCTGAGGATCTATCCATATTTCAGTGACAAGCAGGAAAAAGTTCACTAGCAGTCATGGTAAGTAAAGAAAATAAATTTTGTTTCACTAAAGCTTTAATTCTAACAGAAAAATACTTCCAGATTTTTTATTTCTATAAAACTAGTTTTTCCAGTGTGAACAACATGTGAAACATAGAAACTGATACAACTGTACATTCCTTTACCCTGTCTTCCAGGCATATCAGCTTGATAATGCCAAAACTAAGCCTGTGGAGAACTGAACACTGCTTTTGTCAGCTCTGAATCCGCAGTTTTGAAACTATTCAATGTCAAGTCTTTGCTGAGTTACAAAAGCTGCAAGCGAGAGCAAAAGACGTAAACACAGGAGGGGGAAGGATTCAAAAACAGAAGCTGAAGGGCACTCAGAACAGGCTCTCTGCATTGATCCACATCCAAGGAGTCACAGAGGAGGAACACCCGACCCTGGGAAGGCATCGGGAACAGTCAGCTGCAATGTAACTCTACCACTGGTTTTCAGATGTGCTAAAACCCATCTGGAGCAACTCTCCTTTCACTATCCACTTATCTGCCAGCACATTTCCTCCAGCTTTTCCCATCATGCTGGTAAGACCTTGGATCCTCCAAGCAGTATTGAATCCTGTTAAAAATTCCATCAGTGTTTTCCAGTAGTAACAGCTCATTTTGCTCGTTATCCTTGACTCTCAGCTTTTACCTCTAAAATAACTAACAACTTGAAATTTCCAGCTTATACGTTTTTCAAGTCTTCCTGCTAAGCAAAAAAGCAATCTTCCTGGAAACAGACATGTCCACTTTACAGCAATTTTAAAAATTATACTGTGGAGTCCATGTTTATTGTCTGAATTATTTCTGTCAAATATGCAGTATACAATTTAATTCTTAACTGCAATAAATAAATTGAAGTTTTAAGCTAAACTCGGAAAATGAAACTATATTTCTTTCATTTTAATGCAAAACAACCTACAATAAAATTGTGCAGGAAGAATTACATGTTTATTTCCAGATTTCCAGAAGTGCCATTTATAACAGTTGCCCAGCTTTCCATGAGTTTGAAAAATGGAAAGTGATTGGATGTTAGCACTAAATGCTGTGGATGCACAAGACATGCTGTCTCCTATAAAACACCTACTGAAAGCCACAAGACTACAACAAAACAGCATACAGATAAGTAATGGGTATACTTTTTAAAATAATTTCCCACAATAAAAGAACAGTTGAACAGAAGAACTTGGATATTTAGATGGTAAATTTAATTATTTAGTTCTAATTATAACTTCTTTCTACTTATGAATCTCAAACCAACATCCTAGTGCCAATCCTATACCACAGGCTGCAGCAAAATTTCAGAGACCTGGTACATTACATTGGCTGTTAAATTCTGATAGCTCCCATCTGGCAGAAAGTCAGAAAAGGAGAGGAGAATCAACCACTATTAGGAACTAAACACTCCTGAGACAGAAGGGAACTCACTTGCAGAGTGGTGGGGATCACTTGTGCAAACCGTGTCAATTATGATAGTTAATGTACTTCTACAATTACAACAACAGCATTATATCTTTACTCATTCAGCTATCTTCAGCACATCCTGACCCTTGGCAATTGTGCCAGCAATCCAGATTGCTGGAATATGCTCTCTATTGATTAGTTTCAAATATGGTCTGACTGAACTATTTCTAGAGTAGAAGTGCATGCTAAAATAAACTTTGGCTCCAACAGAACGCAAAACGTAATCTCCACTTAAGCATTTAAAAATATATAAACAAAATCCGCAACATTTAATCACTGCCCATATATCAGCACAAGAAAATACGGGGAAAAAAAAACCATTAAAATTTCAAAGTTACATTTAGAAAGCATAAATAGCTAATTTTAATTTCATATGCATAAAAGACCTTTGAAAACAGAAACACAATAAGCTCCATTTAAAACTGGATGCTTCCTTGTGATTGCTTATTATTCTTTAACATTCTTAAAGTATTAGATCTGGGTAGTCTCATTTTCAGAGGTACTACAGTTAACGGCAACTGAAATTGCTCCGTGCCCCTGAAGAAAGCTGTTATGAAAAAGGATGACAAATATTTGCTGTACTTATTGTTTAAAAAACAGCTTCTAACTGCTAAGACAAGAAGTTTATTGGTAGCAAATACTGTTGTACAGGTATAGTTGTACAGTTATATTTCACATACCTGTAGACAAACACTATTAGCTTCAAATTTTAACTTACATCAATAGCTTATGTCTCAAATTCAGTGCTGCACAGAGACCTCCTACAGAAAGAGCAGGGTCTATTCATCTCTCACAGTTCCTTTTAACTACAAAATCTCTTTTTCTTAACTCATATTTAAAGCAGCAGCATAGGAGGATGAGTTGTGAACTTAGAGACTGACAACAAAAGGAACCTCAGAGAAGCTGCTACCTGCAAGTAGTTGTTCTTTTTCATTTCTACACTGTACAGTAAAAGCATGAATGGAGACCTACATAATGGTCTTGCATTTCTCAACTGCTATAATTTCAAAAGATGTTCCAGATACTGTTTAAACTTCAGCTGAATGTGTCCCGTCCACAGAAGTCACAATTTTTTCTGAGAAAGGGGTATTTATTTTGCATATAGAGTGAATGCTAAAGAGTCTGTTCTAAGCTGCATCTGAATGTATTACATGCGTTGTAGCAAACCATATTGCACAAGTTATAACGATGATATATGCCAGAATCAGATTCTGGCTGTAAGTGCAAGATGACACTCAGGTGCACCATGAAACTCATGGAAGATCATGAACAGTCCTGTCATAGAAAGGCTCAGGCATTTTCAATTAAAATGCTCCTAATCCTCATCATTTGATGATAATAAGGTATAATTTCTGAATGATTACTGAGAAAGTGATCAATGAAAGATCACTGAAAGTGAAACCAAAATATTTAGACTAAGACAGACTGACTACTTGTCTTAAAAGGTGAAGGGTTAATTTAAGATTCACCTGCCCTAGTAATGATAGGTCACTGCTCCCCTCGACCACAGGTAAGCAATTATTGCTAAAAAATGCTTTCAGTGGCACACAAAGGCCAAAAAGCCTGGGGTGGGATCTGTTCTGATTAGCTATAAAGCACAGATAAATCTCATGAAGTCTTGACTTGGGTGTCTTGTGATCCAATAGGGATAAACCAAAAAGGCCAACCTGAATTTGAAATTTTGACATTGTTCAGAAGCTGGAGACCTGCTGCAGTTTAAGTCTCGAGTTATCTATTCCACCTTACCCTGGATAACTGAAAAATCACCTGCTGTAATCTCTCTCTCACCTGTGACCTGGTTTTATGATTCCAACACACAGTAACATTTTTATGTTCCACGGCAGCAGATAAGAGGACCTCAAAAGGGATAAGGAAGAGAGTCTAGGAGACAGCAGCACTGAGAATGAAGCAGTAAAGCCTCACTCCGGCTGTTTAAAACTCATTTGTTGTTAGGCCACCAAGTTTCGTAAAAGCTGGTAACGAGGTGGTAACTGGTAACTCAAAGAAAGTGCTACTTTGTCACTTTTTGTCATATTCTCATAAGGTCAGAGCACTGGGGGTTGTGTTGCAAAAGCACTAACTCCTCAAGTGTACGCAAATGTACAGCACTGCCTGCATGTTCTAGGTTCCTGAAGCCTATACTAAGAAAAGAATGACGAAGAGCGAGATGAATGGAAAATTATCAAATATGGAGAATAAATAGACAACTTTCCAGTGAAGTCTACTGATTCTATTCTATTCTGCTAATCAACAAATAGGAGAGTATCACAACTCTTTCCAAATCCTGAGATAAAAGCCTACAGAAAGAAAATAAGTGAGCAAGCAACCTGCAAATATTTTCAACATATTATGTCACATAGCCGAAAATCCAAACTGTAAGTAAAGAATTAATGTTCTTTGCAAGTTTCAGTCTGCTTATCCATTGAGGCAAACGGAGCTTTAGTTTATTTCTTCCATTCAACAGATGCTGAATTTAAATGGGAAACATTACGCTGAATGAACAAGAAAATAATCACACATATTATTACCAATCTACTCTTTTTAACATTACACTCGCAGTCAGATTTTCCCAAATAACGTGAACAAGACTGCCCATACAGAGACTTAAGTGGCTCACAAGTATTAGAGGATGCCAATAAGGCTATAAAAATTTCCAAAGAAGAAATGCTATAGTCACTACCTAAATACAAGCTGGAGAGTCTTTCAGCTTCAGAGACAGCCATTTCTTTGCAATACTCAGAAGAAAACCAATGGGATCATCACAATTCACAGTTACAGGTAAAGCAGCAGAGAGGACAGCTCAGGACAGTGAGAGGCACAGCACACAGGGCAATTGTGTTCATCTTTTTAGCAGTCTGTATCAAGTTAGAGAGTATGGTTGTCAGTGCTAATAACCAAGGGCACTGAACTTGAATGAACCCCTCCAGATGGCACTGTGAGCTGGAAAGCCTCAGAATTAGTGTGGTTCTGATCTGGTCTGCTCTTCCATGTCCCAAGAATTTAAATAGGAACAGACCTAGGAGCAGCTAAGTTCATTACAGCTGGGTTATTTTCTGGACAAGGAATGGAAGTGTATGAAAATACTCTCAAGTCAGTTTACTGTGACAGACACAAGTCCACCAAATGCATTTCAATGCTGGACTGCTTCAGGAAAAGCAATGCCTCAAACTAGCTGCTAAAAAAGTTGTCCAATTGGTCTCTTAACTAACCTATTTCTACATACATGGTTTATATGTTGCTCCCATCTACTTTTTAACTTTATTCTTTTCATACTGAATGCTGTATAATTGCCTCTGCTGATATGGAGGGTGAAAAATGCATCTGACCCGCATTAGTACTTCTCCAGAATGGAGAAGAAATAAGTGGATCGGGTCAAGCTGGCAGTAACAAAAATGAGAGGGCAACAGAAAGCTTTTTCATGCTGCTCTTTAAAAAAGCACAGATCATCATCTATGTTTGAAGCCTGAAACATTAGGAAGTATTTGTCACATCAAGGCCAAGGGAGCTGACATAAAACAGAGCCTCTTCTACTCTGTGTTGAGGGAGATCACCAGTTGGTTGCTGTCTCAAAAGGCACACTCAATCCTTTGCTTTTGCCCAGAGTTTCATAGGTTTTGAATCAATTTTTGGAGGGGAGGTAGGGAAGAAGGAGGAATTATCACAATGTGAACAAATAGATTAATGAATGTGTTTAAGAAAATCTTTCAGTCCTCAGCAAGGAAAAATGTTTCCCTTTCTTCTCCGTTAGCCATTGTAAAATCATCCAGATTGTCAAATCCAGGAAATTCCAGGCCAGAGCTAAAATTTTGTCAAATAAATTTTAACAAAGGAGACACAAATGTTTCAGCTACATTTTATCCTTATAAAGGAATGAGAAGAAAAAAAATGTTTTACTGTTTACTTTGCTAAATTGCTAGTTTTTAATGTAATACTATTTTCTTTGCTTTTTGAACTAGAAAACTTTACTGCTTTGCCATGCCATTTCCCCCATCTCATGAAAGTGTTTTGAAAATCTGCATCCAGCAGATGGGTTTGTATAGTAATTCATTCTTGAAAATTAATCCAAATATGAAGATTTAGAGATCGTGAAGCATTAGTTGCTTTCCATACAGTTACAGTACTGTTCATTGGACTGTATGATCACAGCTCTTTAGAAACAAAAATATCAATATTTATCCTTAGGCATTAACCAACCTTCAGTGTTGTCAAATGAGTCATAAAATTCAGTCACTAGGCTATAACATCGCAAAGACTTTCTATATGCCATCATGTTTATGTCTACATACAAATCCACCAGACTTCAGCAATTTAATAATGTGTACTAACTACTACTAAGTTACTCCCCCAACTGGACCCAGTTATCTGGGGTGCTTTGGTATCCACATAAGGCAATGGGTAACTTCAGTTCTGACATCCATGTAAGGACAGTAAGCTCACTAAAGCACAGGACCCTAAACAAGGTGTAAATGTAGATTAGCTTTTATTAACTAAAACAGCTGCTGTTTTAAAAGTGTATGTGAGAGCCTACAGTATGATTTTAGCATCACTTTCCTACTGAAGGAAAACATAGGATGTGCTATTTTTTGCTGACACAACAAAAAGACTCTAAGAAGTGAACAGAAAAATTGATCTTTGGTGATTTAAGTCAAGATATAAAACTACTGTATCTTAGTAACACAGCACCCGAGCAGTAAGTGCTTGAGGCTATGACAGAAGACAGGTGAATACCATACACCACAAGAAAGAGAAGTAAAGAAAGAAGTAATGGACATTCACAGATAACAAGTTTCAGATGGACTTCAAAAGAAAACTTGTTTTACAGCGTAATAGCAACTTAGTGGGCAAACATAGGCATTAAATTGTTAATCTATTCAGAACCTGAATTTTTGGGAAGCAGCAGTCTCGACATGTCAGTAAGTATGCTGCCTTTTGTATCAGTAAAAAAAAATTACTAACAATCTGAGTGCTGCTTAGGTAGGTAGTGCACTTTTTTTCTTCTTAAAGCAACTGGCTTAGCACCTGTTAAAAAGCATGCAGTTATATCAGCTATTTAACTATATATAGTTAAATCAACAGCTGGAGACTCATTTAATTAATCCCTTGGAGGTCTTTCAGGATAACAGCTCATTTTCAGAAAACAACTGCTTTACAGTAACAGAGTTAAGCATTCTTATTCCAGTGTATTTAGGTCTTAAAAAAATATTCAAGGCAAAAGAAATGTCTTCCAGAATATGAACAGTCTAGAAAGCAATGAAGCCATGTCATTAAATGCCACTTGACTGGAGGATGGCAGATGT
>NW_010202654.1:0-2895 GCF_000695765.1 Mesitornis unicolor | reverse complement strand
TCCCCGGGTCTTCCTTCCGGCTCTTCTTGTAAATGGGCTTCTAAGAGTAAGGTATTTCCTTTTCAGAAGAGAAGCAGCAAAGGAGCAGCAGCAGAAATACAGCCAGATACAAGCTACAAATATTTCACTTACTGCAGAAAGAATATGCAAAAAAGTGTGCCGCCAAGCAGGTATATACCACTTTGAGAGAACAAGCGACATAGGCACTTAAGTGAAGATGTGTTCTTCCTAAATCCAGGAAATGTATGAAGTATGAGATGAGGAATGGACTAATTTTAGACTAACATTTAGCATATCTACTAGCAAGCAAACTATCCTTTTGAATAACTGAAAGCTTTTATTTCAGTGAGCAGAATAGGGAGACGAAGGACCTGGAGCTCTTTCATGAAGGTCTGTCTGGTAAAACACTAGATACAGCTCTGATTATTGAGGAGTAAAGGTCAGGCTTTGAACTGCCTTCTGGCTTTTCTCCCAGGGCTAAAAATACAACCTATCCCAAGTGACAGAAAAGATTTTCAATCATGATACTCATTTATCTCTTCTAAGCCTGTGATATTTTCTTCAAATCAATAAATCTATATTTAGTATTCTAACAGTAGAGAACAAAATGTGTTTTTCCTGGAAAATAGTTGCATTTCAGTGCTTAACTAAAAGTGGCAAGCAGATACTAGCATAAGGATAATACATATACAGGAGCATGAGCCTATTTCTGCTCTGAATGACCTTATAAGCTTTGTTTAGCATTACAGGTAATTTAGGGTATGAATGACATATAGGTACTGTTACAGTTCTTGACAGATTTCCAATATATGAGACAGCTAACGGTTAATGATCATCTATCCTTTGCCCTGAGAGCAAATATTCTTAGTGTACAAGGTAAAAAGCGAAGGAAACATTTTGTTTCAATTTAGCAGTTCTGACAGATGTGTTAATTATGTAGACTGCAGCAGTTCTCAAGTACTGTATTACCCACTTGTTCATAGATTTTTTTTCTTTCATAACTATGTATTCCATAGATAAGATTATCTTACTGAGAAATCATTTTTGAACTAAAGCAATACAAAAATTCATAAGGCATGACTAGCAATTAAAAATATACTATTCCAAGGGGAAAAAAAATCTGAAAGATCATCCTAATTCTCCATATTTCGAAATTTCTAAGCATATGGACTTTAGAGATCCACAGATTGGAAGCTTCATGGTGTCTTACAGTTCTGCAAACTGAGAGTTGTCTCTAAAGTTCAAGAAGGAAATGTGCAATTCCTTGCTGTGCATCAGGGGAATTAATCTATTGGGTTGGCCAAAAAGTCATTGTGGTTTTTTCTGGGATTTTTTCATGGGAAACAACAACGGTATTAAACAATACAGTGTCCATTTTGTTCAATTACCTTTTGCCTTCTTTCATGATTCTGTGCTCCAAAAAGTTTCATCAAAAAGTTTTACCTGTTTTTGGCAAAAACCTGTTCCAAGAATGATTTGATATCTTCATCAGCAGTGAAGGTTTCATCATTAGAGGTGTTTTGTAAACAACAAAACAAATGGCAGTCTGACAGGACCAGGTCTGGCAAGTACGGTGGATGTGGTAACACATCCCATCTGAGCTGCAACAGTTTTTGATGAGTGACCAAACTTGCCTAGTGTTATCACAGTGAAACACACCACTATTGTGACTCACCAGTTCTGGATGCTTCTGTTTGATATCATCATTTAATTTATCCAGTTGACAACACTACACATCCAAATTAATGGTTTGGTTCCTTGGAAGCAATTCAAAACACACAATTCCTTTGAAATCCCACCAGACTGACAGCATAACCTTCCTTTGGTGAATATCTGCTGTTGAGGTGCTTTGAGCTGATTCATCACGCTTGCTCCAAGATCATTTCCATTCATTGCTGTAGATGATCCACTTTTCATCAGCTGTCATCATACATTTCAAAAATTGATCATTTTCTTCATGTTTCAAAAGAGTCGCGGATGTCAACATGCTTAGTGAGATGGATTTCTTTGAGCTCACGTGGTTGCCAAATATCAAGCTTCCTAATGTGTCCAAGTTGTTTTAAATAGTTTTCAATGCTCAATTTCTATATGTTGAGATTATCAGCAATCTCTTGTGTTGTTAACCACAGTCAGTGGATGGAGTCAATGAATGCCTTTATTTTGTTGTTATCAACCTTGATTGGCCTTCCTGAGCGTGGTGCATCTTTAACATCTCTGAACCGAAATTTAGCAAACCAATTCTGACACTGCTGTAGCTTTAAGACATCTTCACTATACACATCACATAACTTTTTATGAGCTTGCACAGCGTTTTTTCCTTTTCAGAAGTAATACAGAAAAAAAATGATTAAAATGTTCCTTTTGATTTTCCATTTTGGTATCAATGCCAAATAAATAAATGTTAATGAAATCACTACTTTCTTTTTCTAAAACGAGTTTGAACTGTCAGCTGTAAAGTTACATAATGAATTTGCAGTTTAAAATGAAGTCAGTTACATTTCAAGACACGTATGTTCATCTATTAAAAAAAAATGCAATTCCTTTTTGGCCAACCAATATAAGTAGTCTGTGTTAGGAGTAGCTCACTTCTATTTATTCCATTCTAAATGGTGCCACAGCTAAATGGTCCTATATGTGGAAAGGGAAGCTGTGGACTTAGAGAGGCTGCCCTTCTAATCATATATAACATTTAGCTTCTAAATAACAGCAGGTTTTCCATGCAACTCTCAAAGGCAGTAGGCACGAAGAGAACTTTCTTCTCAATTTTTCAATTATTTTCTTTTTATTTTTAGTCAAATTGTTGCAGCTAAAAAGAATACTCCAGTCTGAACAGCAGAGATATTGTTTAATGCAGTGCAGGTAATCATTGAGTGTACTATCAGCAAGTTTGCTGAT
>NW_010202653.1:0-296 GCF_000695765.1 Mesitornis unicolor | reverse complement strand
TGGAGCCCCATTTCTCCTTTCACTGTGTCCCTAAATTGTTCCCAGGTTCCTTCACCTAGACCGAGGGCACGAGCCCCATGTGTGTGCCACCTGTGCCGCTCTCACCTCTGCAGCTCTCGCAGCTGCTCCAGGTCTAGCATGTGCTGCTGCTGCAGCTTGGCCAGGAGTTGCTGGTGCTGCTGTACCAGCTCTGCCTGCACCTTCTCTGCTTCCTGGCTTGGTGAGAGCAGCTGAGCCTGCAACAGCTCCTTCTCCCGCTGCAGCTGCTCCTTTTCCCGCCTCAGCTGCTCCTTGTC
>NW_010202652.1:70556-75562 GCF_000695765.1 Mesitornis unicolor | reverse complement strand
GAAAGCTTAAGAAAAGAGCCTTTTGTCTTCTTTTCAGGAAAGTTACACTGAAATTCATCTGTGCTTTATTCATCTGCTTTCATTTATACCATTCATGGCCATCTGTCTGTAGAACAAAGCAGATGAATTCCTAACCTCAGCGTTCACACAGTGTGTTGGGAAAGGTTCAAGCCCACCACCTCCCCACAACCCCCTGCCTTTTTCTGGGAGGTCCAACTAAAGTACAGCTTTCAGTTTCAGTACTGAGACATCTCTGGACTGTATTTCTCCACATGCCATTAAAATGGTGTGACAGAGTTCTGCAGGATTGTGGAAAGGGATGTGTCTGTGCAGGCGTACCTATATAAAGTGGTCTCTTTCTCACTGTAACAAAACTTAGCAGATTAGAAGGAAACATGGTTTAGAAGTTTGCTCTACTGGAATTTATTATTAAATACCTTTTTTCCCAATGATTACTTCATTTCAAGCATCATCAGCTAGGACAACTTGAATTTACCTTTTGTGGAAGCTGCTTCAAATGTGACGAAGTAGAACTGTATCATTTCGCTAAAGGTAACCTTTGATGTGGGTTTCTTAAGTAATTCCAAGAATGAGTAGAGTATAATTTTTTTTTAACACCCCCCCACCCCGCACCTTCCCACTTCAGATGGGCTATTTACATGTATCTTTTGCCAGATCTTCATCTTGTGTAAACTGGCATAAGACATTAGAGAGGATCTGGTCTGTTTTATGCACTAAACACATAAACACTTGGGAGTATTATTAGCATGATTTACCTTCACAAAAAAAACCAAAACTGTCTTAAAACCAGACTTCTTGTTAGACTACTTTTAATATAAATCTGTCACTTCTTCCCTCCCCAAATCAGATCTAAATAGCATAATTTATACTGATCACCTTTTGAACTGTAGAAGACACATTAGGTTACATTAAGAAGTGCTGTACCTATTTTTCTTAATCTCTTCAGAAAGCTGTCGGCGGATTTCATAACCAACATCTTGATCAACCCGCCTCTAAAAGCCAAGAGGTACTGGAGCAGGCCTCAAAACTTTTTAATTTGTTGATCCACCTGGAATAACAACTTCCCTCTGTTTCTCTGCAGACTCTTCGTACTCTGAGCCTCCTGACGTTCAGCAGCAGTTGAACCACTACCAGTCTGCAGCTTTGGCCAGGAACAACAACAACATCAGCCCAATCCCACTTTCTGGGAGTGCTGCAGGAGTGGAAAAAACAGAAGCCATCCTTAACTGTGAATTTTGTGAATTCTCTTCGGGTTACATACAGAGCATTCGGCGTCATTACCGTGACAAGCATGGAGGGAAAAAACTCTTCAAGTGCAAAGATTGTTCCTTTTATACAGGCTTTAAGTAAGTACTGTGCGAAACAGATAAACTTAACTCATAAAGGGTTTTGTAGCACTTGAAAAGACTTCCAGAGTCTTTGAGAGCTGGCTGTAGCTAACAGAAACATGGCCACTGCTGACCAAAGAGAGGAACATAGGAAATGCCATGCCAGATCACAGCAGCATCCATGTAATCCATTTTCCTGTCTCCTACAACAGCTGGTACAATCTGCTGCAGGCAAAAGCATAGTAAGGTCTTGCAGTAGGTTTTACTTGCTGGAGGAAATGGTACAGGTACTTTTGCCTCAACCTTAGCCATTAGAGGGTGATCCTTGTCCTCAAGTGTGAACATTTTCTCTACAGAAAGAAATAAGGTTATTTCCTAGTGCAACCAGCATGAAGCATGGGACACTCAAGTGTCCGAGTGAGACAGGAGAATTTATATCACCTTTTCTAAAGAAGCCTCTCATTTAATTTTATTCCTCCCACCATCTATCCACCTGAAATGCAAAGTATTCTCTAGCATATCTGACAGCATATAGAGACATTCCAGAAAATCCAATTAGGTGTGCAAAATTTGAAAACTTGGTGCTATGTGTTTCTCTGTCTGAGTTGTTATGTGCTGTTCCGTAAGGAAAAAAAAAAAAGGAAAAAAAGAAAAAAAGACCTATGCACATGTGCTGTTCATCATTTCCTCCTGATAATGCTGCACCCTTGACCATAACACCATCAGCTGGCATTTGAGGTCTCAGACTGGTTCTTAGGACACTGATGGCAGTGAGCAATATGGCTGGACAAAGGGGAGGAGTTCTGTTGAAGAAAGTGTTGAGAAACCTGAGAATCAACACAAGAGCAACCTCTAGTTAAATGTCTCTAGCCTCTGTTCCTTCAGCCCCTTGCTGCCTCTCTGGTATATTTTGCTGCTTGTGCTTCATATCCTGATTGCTCTCTGTCTTAAAGATTACTAGCAATTGCCAGTTCTTTTCAGTCTGATCATATCTTGCAAGCGCCATTTCGTTCTACCTGTTATGAAATGAAATAGTCTTAAATAAAGCAGCATTTAAACACGCTCATAGTTGTGTAAGGGAGTAGTGTTCTTTCATGTGGTGTCCCAAATATTCAGGGATTAAGTCATGCTTCTTTTAGAAGCACAGCATGTTTTCTGTCTTTAGAAAAAAGGAGTTCCCCCCCCATACAAATCCCCTCTTCAGCTCACCATAGAAACTTAAATGTATGAAAGCACTCACTGAAGTTGATAGAAATACACCTGTAGAATTCAGTGATCGCTGGATTTGGCCCAAAGCCAGTTGTGTTGGTAAGTTGCTTTGTGTTCAAGCTAACAGTCTTAAAAAACTTCAAAGAGACTTCTAACTCTAGTTCAATGTGGCAAGCTCCTTAGCTTTTGCAAGCTCTACCACTGCTTTAGGATAAAGTGACCAAGTACCCTGGGTTTACAGAGACCTTTCATTTCAGTAGTTGAGTTTGTAGTTAAATAAGTGCACAGTTAATTTCCTCTGTATGCATATCTCCTTTGTCTTTTAAATACACAGCCAGTGTAGTGCCAACATGAATTTCTTTTGTTCAGAAGTACTGTGTAGTATTCATTCATTCCTCCACAGTAGTAAGTAAAGGATTCTTAATCTTGAGTTTTCAGATCCTTATAGCTGATGCTTTAAAATTTAACTACTCCATTGCCAAACTTGCCGTGAATGCAAATCTGTTTTATATCCTGAATCTAAACATTTTAACTGTTTTTGGGCTTGTCCTAGAACAACCGAGGTCGTTAAGGATGTTACCTGCCTCCAGAAATAAGTCTGTCCTCACCTCTGCCAGTCCAGAACAGTTGATAGATTTTGTTCAACTTGCTAAAAAATATCATCTTTACCAGAGAAAGTACACTGAATATTTTAGCCCAAAGACAAAGAATAAGTGTAAAAGATGCGAATTCTTTTGCTATCTTAACTATAGCAATGTGACTATAGAGCAACCCATGTAAACTAATATCTTGCCAGAATGAGTGTTTGTTACTTGAGGATACAAGCCTGCAAATACCTCTGCTCATGTGTTACCCATGTGAGCAGCCTCACTGAAATGCCATGTGGCAGTGTGAAGACAAGGCTGAGTGGTATCTGTACCATTTTACACAACACGTCCCTTACAGAGCTGTGACACTTCATCGTTCCCTGCACACCTCTTCTTACTGCTTCCATCTCTCCCTCCTGTTTCACAGATCTGCTTTTACTATGCACGTGGAAGCTGGGCATTCAACAGTTCCTGAGGAAGGACCCAAAGACCTTCGCTGTCCTCTTTGCCTATATCACACCAAATATAAACGCAACATGATTGACCATATAGTTCTGCACAGAGGTAACAATATCCCTGTATGTGTCTGTTTCTGATGAGGGGAATGCTGAACAATGCTCTTGTCTTTCAGACTTGTTTCATTAACTTTTCCCCTCTCTGTACATGAGGACAAGTACGTTGAATAAGTAATAAGCCCTTGCATATCTTCTTCATTTTTAAATAATGCATCTTATTTATTTTCTGTAAAACTCAAAGTTAGTGCTGAAACAGGGCAGATTTAAAATTGTTTTTAAGCTTTTCTTCTAGAGAGGTTAACAGTCATCAAACACCTGTTTAGCAAGAGTTGCCCTAATTTACAGCTCTGATCTAGGCCAGACTTGTTTCCTGCTTATGTCCTTGTTATCCTAAAGTCCTTGCTATCATAAACTCTGTGACAGGGTATATCAACTAACCACAGAGGTCCCAAAATATCCCTTGAACATTTGCTTGAATTTTTTCTCTTCATCGTTCTTAGGATCAAAGCAAGAATTATTGCATTTTTCTTTTTTATTAAGATTCCCTTTCTCTCTCCATCTCTCCCTCTTTTTTAAGCCAGCTAAAAGTGGGATTAGGGATTTCTATATTCTATTAACTGTGGGCTTGCTAGCTTAGAAGAGACAGCTGTTTGGGCTCTCTAGGCTGGGATTCCTGCCCATAGCTATCACACTTGATGCTTGTAGATGGTCTGTTGGCTGCCGAAATCCAAACCCATGTGTTGGGATGGCACTCTGCCTGCTTGCAGGTTGGGCAGAGTTTCACAGGAGGGTATTGGTGGTGAGCAAACACAAGTTTTGCATGCCATCTTTTTCCTGGAGGAGATCCTGGTGTGACAAGTGCTATCATAATTCCTTGTAACATACCACTTTTCAGTGTTGGTAGCTGAAAGTCCTTCTAATACCAAAGCAGTGAGGTTGGCAGAGTTCATACAAATTTCTAGCTGCTAGCAGGGCTGTTCTGAGGGAACATCTGGGAAAAAAAATGACCTGTTGGGGATTGAGAAAGCTTGTAACAAAGCTGCCTTATTTGGTTGTAAGAGTTTGGCAGATGCTTTAGCATTTCCTTCCTGTCTTTGAAGGTGTTGCTGTGTAGGATTTTGCTCAGCTTCAGGGTATAGTCCAGAATTAGCTCACTTTAGAGAAGAGGTGGGTTTAGTTAACCCCTGTGCAGGAGACTGTGCTGTTCCAAGTGCTGGTGAGGTGTGCTCTGGCTTTATGTCTGTGCCAGGGCTCCAGTGGACACTGCCAGACCTTTAGAATACAGAGAGACAAGCTGAGGGAGAATTTGATAGGCCTAGTTAGGGTATTTTCCATCATGTATAAAC
>NW_010202652.1:21566-70525 GCF_000695765.1 Mesitornis unicolor | reverse complement strand
TGCCGAGTTGCAGGAGTAGAGGAGCACTTCATGAGCTCAAGCAACTGTACTGCCTGTACAGAGCTGTTTCTGACCAATTGCTGGGAGGTGGTTACCTCCTGGCAAAGGGACATTGTGGGTCTGTTATTTTGTAGAGCTATTGCTTCAGTTGCACAAACCACCCTCTAGCCTTTGTTTTTAAAGCTGATGGCAAAGGACATAATCATCCACCCGCTAGAGGGCTGGGAGAGTTAAAACAGAGTAAAAAGTTTTAATGCAAATGGGAGTTTAGCTGATCAGGAATCTGAGAGGACACTGAAGGAGGGACAAGGGTTTTTTCTCTGGCATTAAACATCCAGGTAATAAAGAAAGTAGGGTCCTTGCTCAGAATTCTATCCTGCATGCATCCAGCTAAAAAAACCCTCTACCGTTGTGTTTAATTGTGTGTCAGCTGAAGCAGACAATTTTGACAACATTTAGCAAGCTTTGAATGAGAGACTGAATGATGGTGAATGTAGTCTGAGATAGCTTTTTTTATAGCCATCACATTGGTAAGACAAGGGCATAGCCATGAGCTGTGGTCCAAGAAAATTAGTTCTGAGGTAGGTGGAGTGGTGAAGTGTGTAAAATCAAGAGTGAAGGATTTGATCCATTTCATAGTTAATGTTCCTCCTGTGTAAAAAGACATTTTTACAGATGTATGACTCTTACATTACTTTCAAGTTGCTGCACCCCTAATCCTTGGTGAAACAGCATGTGCTTGAAATGGAGAGGATATTTGCCTCTTAATGAGTGGCTACAGAAGCTGAGTTTTACAAGGCTAAAGCATTATCAGTAAGGCTGAATACCTAGTGAGAAAAAATAAGGCAAGGAACTTGCTTCCTACTGGGAATGAGGGCAAACGGGGTCTCCAAAAAGCCTTCTTCCACGTATCGCCTCATCAGCGTAACAGCGGTTTGCCATCCTTTCTGTGAGCACAGATGGAGCACAGAGTCGCTACAGGTGGCCTCTAGCAGGGGACTGGCACAGCTGGAGGCTGCTGTGCAGGTGGATGAAGAGAGGTTGAGCTCTTCCTGGCCTTCATGACTGGCCAGCTTGGGGAGAGGAGACAAAGAGTTCACTCTGCTCCTTGGCCAGCAGAGATGTTGGCCTTTAATTTAGTCTGGATAATGCAGTTAGTTTTCATTATCCCTTCGTGTAGCATTCCTATCATACATTTTGTTTTTCCAGGGCTAAATGCAACTTACCAAGATCACTATTGCATCTGCTTTAAAGTCCTTGGGGCATTATTTTTTCTTCTTTAGTGATCACTTTATTCTCTTCCTGATACAAATAGTGACATTGTTCTTCCATTGAAGTGAAATCACACACGTTTCTCTTGACTAGTAACTTTAAGACAAAAAAGCCAAATTTTCATATTCATCTACCTCCCCAAAGACTTCATTGCTACATGTCCTGATTCCTTGCATGTGGTTGTTCCTGGCATTATTCCTTGTACACACAGCTTCATTGATACATGCAGAACCCTTGTGCTGTGCTTGCTTTTGGCTACTGGAATGCAAATGCAACACGTTCTGTGACTAGCTTGGATTTTCAGGCAGAATTACGTATTTTCAAACAGCTAACATGATCAAATAATTGGTCTGTGTTTAGATAGTAGTACTGTTTTGTTTGTACTTGGTTTAACATTGAGGGAGGAAATAACTTGTATTTGCTGTGGTGTGTTGCTGAGTAAAGATTTTTCTTACAACTAAGGACTGATAGAGTCATGGGCTTTCTTATGCCTTAAGCAGAAAAATGTATGTCTGCTTTGAGTTACTGTACTGCAAATACTTAGTGCATTAACAGCCTTTTAATTTAATTTCTGATCAGTGTTACAATTAGCCTGTATATTTCAGTCTAGCGGAAGATTGGATTTCTTAAACCAAGATGATGCCTTTTAGGTGTTTGTTGTTGTTTTTTAATTACACCTCTTTCTAAATTGTTCCACAATTCAGGACATCTTTTTGTGAGGAGTATACGGTAGTCTTTCTTTAGACACTGCTGAACTTTGAAGAAGTCTGCACATAGATGAAGAAGCTACCTCTTTCAATTTGTGTATGGGGCTTTATGGTTTACTGTAAACACATCAGTTGCCCAGATGTAATAAGTGCATTCTAAATTAGTAATTAAGTAAACTGAGCATCACCTCACAAAATGTGAGGTTCTGGATCCAAGTAACCTTGTGAGTCCCAAAATCATGGCTTGGAAGATGCTTACTGACATTAATAAACAATGTAAAAGTTTTAAATCATCCGCTGATAGTGAAATCTTTCAGGCTAGAATTGATGTTTATGTTTATTTTGCTTTTTCTCATGTTATTGTACTGCCTTTGATTTGGGGAACGTGTGTGTGATAGTGAGATAATACGTTCTGCTAATGTGAATTAGAGAATGCTTCATTACTTCAGACTAGTAGATAAAAACTTTTAAAACCATACCATGTTTTAGCTTTTTTAAGTTGTGCCAGGTGCTAGAGGAAAAGAGAATTTTCAGATAGTCTCCTTTAATCAGTATTTATCTTTTTGAAAACTTCACTTGACTTTTTAACTTTTGAAACCAGCTGCATCACTTATTTCAGGGAGTTCAAAAGCACACAGCTGCAATGAACTTGAAAAAGTCTTCTTATCGTCCCAGAATCACAGCTTTAAAGTCTGTTGTCTCTTAGACCCCATTCTTCCCTCCCCTTTTTCCAGCCTGAATGGCCATGACTTGATGTCTTTATAGCTAGAAAAGCAGTTGTTGGTATAGGAAAGTATTACAAGTTCACAAGTTGGTTTTTAAGGCATAGCTTTGGGGAAAACTTCCACTTTTTGAGGTGGCCTAAGAGGAAGTTACAAGATAAGATAACTTTTGTGCTGAGGGAGAAGCTGAGCAGGATGGAATATTTTGTGGGGCTGTGGAAAAAGTCCCATGAGCAGTGGTGGCATGTGGATTGGTCAGAAGCAAATGAACAGTGGAGCTTTTGCCACTTTCCAGAAACCCTAAGGGTGTCTGTATTTCTGTAGTTGTCTTTGGATGTGATATTACCCTCCTCCCTAAAGAAAAGGGGCCACTGGCTCAGATCTATATGTGGATTACCACATCTCACATTTCCCTAACCTTCATGTCTGCCATCTGAGATTCAGGAGAGGGTTTTTTATTAATTTGTTTTAATCTGTTGTTAGGGATGAACCTTCATGAGGAGGATCAAACTCCTCCTTTAATGTACAGTGCATAAGGTGTAACAATACTAAATTTCAATGTTCTAGTTCAAAAAGCCAGTTGAGTAACAAAAGCCCATAATGAGGATCTTTGGTGACCCTCAGCTGAAGGGTCACATTTGGGGTTTCCCTTGTGCTCACAGCTCAGGGAACTGCAGTGGATGAGTGTTACACACATTGGGTTCTGGATCTGTCAAATGACTGAAATTAATTGCTGCTATGTTAAATGTCAGTGCTTTGTTGGAGAAGTAAAGAGTTTAAAAACTCAGCAAGCGTGTTTTCAATACATGCTTGTATCCATGATACGAACTGTGGGAAGTGTGACATGACATGCGTGTAGGTTTTGAGTCTGAGCTTTCTGGAAAGCTGTGGGTGTTTTGGGAAGTCTTTGCCCCTGCCTGAACTGCACAGCCCCTTCCAGGAAAATGTACTGCCATGCTTTCCCTCTCTGTCTCCCAAAGCGTAGCTTTATATGTGATGGTGAGAATATCAGCTCCAGTTTTTATAGAGCCAGTAGGGTGACCCCTTGGGAAACACCATGGAGCTTCCCTGTTTATTACATTTCTAGTAGCCGTTCCTGGCTGCTGTCAAGTACTGAACCAAAATGGACTTATGGTTTGGCTGTTTTATGGCTGGTTTTGTATTCCCAGGCTCTGCTACTCTGACTCACATGTGGACCTTCATTTTCCCCAGAACCTCCATTCCCATCCTCTTCACCCAATAAACAGTTTCATTTGTGAGGACACCTGCACTCATCGTCTTGGAGGATTAACACTGTCATTGCAGGAATAATTTTTTTCTTGTATTTTTTTTGTGTCAGTTCAGCTTAGTTCCTATTCTTGTATAGATGGACTGCCTACCCATATAACACATCCTATCCCTTGTGTGGGTGGTAGTGCTCAAGCCGTTGACTTCTGGGTCTGGTATTTCGTAACATTTTTTAAGTAAATGTTGTCCTGTCCCTGCAGAAGAGCGGGTCGTTCCCATTGAAGTCTGCCGTTCCAAACTGTCAAAGTACTTGCAGGGCGTTGTTTTCCGCTGTGATAAGTGTACCTTTACCTGCTCCAGTGATGAGAGCTTGCAGCAGCACATAGAGAAGCACAATGAACTGAAACCTTACAAATGCCAACTCTGCTACTATGAGACCAAACACACAGAAGAGCTGGACGCTCACCTTCGAGATGAGCACAAGGTAACATCCAAATAGTTTTAGTTTGTAGCATTTAATTTACTTGCATGTCAACTCTAAGTAGCCAACTTGTCATTGGCTTGGGGTTTTTTTCTCTCCTTCCGTAGATCTGGAAACTAATGCCTCCCATGTTGGGCTTCACTTCTGCTTTCTATTTCTTTTTTTTTTTAACTTAGGAACTCAAAATTTAGGATCTCTGAAGCTGTTCAGAATGACCAGATTTGGCAGGCTGTTGTATGCAGAGTATGATTGTCTGGAAAAGGCACTTGTGTATGCTGAGTTTATTTAAAGAGGGAAAGAAAAAAGGATTGTGAAACAATATTAAGGCTGTGTGAATCAGCCTCTCTAAGAGGCAGGAGATTCCAAATGTAAGACTGCTCTGGCAACTTCAGCAGTGTGACATGCCATGCATATTTTAATAACAAAGAGGGAAATACATCCCCATTTACATTTACCAAGGGAAGGATAATCAGCAAGTAAAACCAGGTCCTAAGCTAAGACTGCTGTGGAGTGTTTGTGGAGTGCTTGAGTACAGGCCTGATCCAGTCTTTGAGAAGTCATTAGAGGCTTTCCACAGACTGTTAGCTTTGAATTTCTGTAACTGGAGCTGTGTAGCTGAGAGACACTTAAGTTCGAGAACTGAGATGCGTTTTGCAGTATTTGTTAGAGTACTTCTTTGTCACTTTTTCAGGGCAGGCAGCTATATTCCCCCACCTGTTGGAGCTAAGCTGCCGAGGTCCTCACTAAAAACTCACTCCTACTTTGACTGAATTACCCTTTCCTTACAGCCAAATACATTTATATTGTCAGTATTAGCAGCAGAAGTCCCAGTAAAAGTTCTCATGCTTAAAAAATACTTGGCTGTCTTATAAAAACAGACTGTGGAAACTTACAGTGGTGTGCTGTTTATTTGTCCTCTTTATTACTTCTGGGGAGTCTTCTGCAACTCACACAGTACATGAGATGCTCCTAGTCACCACAACAAGGCTCATGATGTATCCAGGAGGCACTGTTCCTCATTCTTTTAACACAGTGTGTCAGGCTGGGAAGATTATTCCTTTAGCTCTCCCCTCCAATCTGGATAGTGCCAGTAGTTTAGGGTATCTTTTCCCTATTTCTTCTGGTAATTTATGTCTCACTAATTATGTCAAAGTTCTGGGCTTGGTTACCCAAGTGATATACTACACCTTAAAGAGTTCCTGTGCATGAGCTGACTTGAATTAAGTTCCTTGGATGTGGTCTTGTTTGTTTAAATCTCAGTGGGTAACATGTTAAGCCAGAGAGCCTCATCACAGCTGTCTGTACAGAGTAGTGCTAGCGATCTTCACACCACCACATTTAGGATAGTTTGCTGTTTGGAAATATACTACAGCCTAATTCACATGCTTCTTAGGTTCATTCACATTCCCTTTCCCACAGAGGTTTATAAAATAGTCAGTGGGTGTTGATATTTCATTCAGCATCTTGCAGGAGGTGTTGTACTGCGCTCATTCCTCCATCTCCATCCTCTCTGACTCTGTGGCTCAGTGCCTGTGCTGCTGGCGGGCTGTCTCTTTGCATGACAGATGAATCCAAAATCCTTCCCAGCAGTGATCAATGAGCTCAGTGGGCGCTTGTCATCCAACAAGTGTTAGCCCTAGTGTCCTGGTCATGCTCCACGCTCTCCACCTCTACTGTAAATCTGGACTGCTTCTCTGCCATTTCTGTTGGATGCAGTGGAGTTCCTGACTTCTGTGCCCTCAGCTGCTCCTTTCATACTGCTGCTGTGAGCTGTTAAGTGGCTGGTGCATTTCACCCTAGGGCTAGCTGAATTTGACTGCTGGGTGAAGTGTTCCAATTATAGTCTGTATATCAGTTTGCAAAGCACTTTGCAGTGCTTCATAATGAAAATTAATCTGTTATTAATGAGTGAAAGTGTATGTGGCACGCAACAGCCATGTGCTTAGAGTAAAGGACCTATCCTTTCATGCATGAAGCTGAATGAACCAGTCACAAAGCATTTTCCTTCAGTGTGGATGTGCAATAGCAGCGTTTGATCAGTGGTCTCATGGTCCCATAAAAAGAGGATATAACTTAGTATTGGCACTTATTGAATTTTTTTTCATACATCAAAACCAGGAAGAAATGAGTGGGGTTTACAGATTGTCATTCATTTTTTAAAACCAAAAATGACAAATTATGAGTAAACAGCAAAACAAAAACTACTACCATAGAAAATAAATGAGAGTTAATTTGATGAGGTGACTGCATGTCACCTAAAGCTGAGTAGGTTTTGGGGCTTCTTTTTTTGTTTTTCATATGTGGTGATATTTCTGATTTGCTGTTGATTGTGCTGATTGCTCACAAAAGTGTTTCTTTCAAAGGTGAGTCGTAATTTTGAGCTGGTTGGACGGGTTAACTTGGACCAGTTGGAACAAATGAAGGGGAAAACAGAGAGCTCTAGCAGTGATGAAGAAGAAAAAGAAGAAGAGTTAAGCCCCAAGACTGAAGAGAGAGGTCAGTGCAGATTTTTTTTTTCCTCTTTCTTTTTTGGTGTTGCAACATGCCCCACCAGTCCCACCAAGCAAGGTCAGCTGTTGACTCTGCAGCACATTGCTGTAGAGCCATGCAGGCATGCCAGCAGGAGCAGAATGGGGCTTTTGTGAAGACACTGCTCCTAGGGGAATCTCATGTTTCTAATCCTTATGAGAAGTTTTCTGTCTGTTAAGGAAATACGTACTATGAGAAAACACAAATAGCATCTGTGACTTATCTGCCCGTGCAGATAACATCTATAAGGACTTGGAAAACTATGTAAACTGAGTATTTTAGTGGTCTGTCAGATTTTCTGTTTTGGTAACCAATTTTCAGCTTTTCACTCAGCATTGTGCAAGTGAGGGATGAAAGGGTCATGGCCAAACTTTTTATGGGCTGTTAACTCTGTACCCAGCGCTCCTTTTCAGAGCGAGTCCCTCCTGTTGCGGTTGCTGCAGTTGGCAGCTCTGGAGCCCCAGGGTAGGACCAATGCCCCACCTGTACCTTTGTGTATTTAAATATGTGCCTACGTTCATGTTTAAGACTAATCCCACTTGAGTTCAGCAAGGCTAGACTGTGTGCTTGCTAATGCTTTTGGTTTGATCCAAGTTAGTTAAGCGGGAAAGAAGCGAGTTCTCTGTAAGTTGAACTAAAGGTTTCTTGTCCTTCCAACAACCTTCCCCTATGAAAACCAAGTTATTGCAGTATCTGCTGTAAACTATGTGTTTTCTAATCTGTGCTGCTGCGCAGTTCATCAGTCAAATCCAGTGTGTTCACAACTCTTTAACATCTTTAGGCCTGTGATGTCTGAATGTCAGGTTCCTGGGGGTCTCCCGTTCTCGTGATGCTGATGACCACAGTTAGCCAGCTTCTATGTACTTTAGCTAAAGGTATGCCACCAGGATTACCTTTCTCCTCCTGAATTTTCAGCTTTCAGAATCACTCAGGAGTTGGTCACAAAAGAAAATGTGTCTTCCTACATCTTTTCAGACCTTAAAAAATTATGATTTCTGAATTCACAGGTTGT
Organism: Mesitornis unicolor; assembly: GCF_000695765.1. NCBI lineage: Eukaryota > Metazoa > Chordata > Aves > Mesitornithiformes > Mesitornithidae > Mesitornis > Mesitornis unicolor. The sequence continues at coordinate 62,575 of NW_010202652.1, read as the reverse complement.
TTACAGAATGGGAGGGGCTTTGATCATGTTTCGTACCTTTTAGTAACAAGATTCCAGTGTCTTGGCTCTTGTTTAGTGTCCCTGCAGCATAAATCTGGTCTGTGCTTATCACTATCACTTCATTTCAAGTGTGTTTAGTGATACCCTTTATTTAAATGAGAAAGGAAGTGTGTGGGATAGGAAACCATTTATGTTTCCATGAACGATATCTTTCACAAGATAGGTAGAGCAGTAGAAAAATCAGAGTAGGATCTAAAGGGATGTTTGTGCCATATGCACTTCAGGGTTTAACATTAGTAACTCATGTGGAAACGTGCTTGGTTGTCTGTTCTGGGGTGGCTTTGACCCTCAGAGCTTCGTGGCTGGAACAATGATTTGTGTAATGATTTGCTTTGTTTTGCAGCTGTTCTTTCCTGACTGGCCTATCGGGTCAATGTTTCACCATTGTTATCTTTTATCCTTTTTAATCTATTACCATTTAAAATATATTATACTAAAATAGAAAATGCAGAAAACCCTTATGCCTACTACAGCACAGGTATTTAGAGAAGATCCAGCTGTAATGACTATATTACTGTATAGACAAGTTGTGGATTACCATTGTAAGGTGTGAGATGCAAGGCACACTTTCAAAAAATGTCTCAGTGAGACAGGAATGAAGGCATGGTTGGATGCCAAGTTGCATGCTGACGTCTCCCTGTGGATTTTCAGGAGAGAGCTCTAACACAGAAATGGTTTGCCCTGTTAGCAGAGGACCAGACCTATGGATTTAAATGTAGTCTGTCACAGTGGCTAATGCTGTCAGAGCTTTCAAACCACATCAAACTGTGTAATCCTGCACGCCACTTGGGTGCTTTTGACAATTCTAGTCCTTGTGGTGTTAGCAGGAAGTGGCATTTGCTGAGAGTGCCTCTGTCTGCTCTGAGTATCTGGAAGCAAATGCTGTCTGAACTCTCTGAAGTCTGTAACTCAGGCAGAACCAGGGTTTCTTCCCAGGAGTTAAACAGCTGCCTGGATTTGGCACTTTGACTTCAGGCAGGTATGCGCAGTGCTGTAGGTGCAGAGAAGAGTGTGCTGCTTCTCCAAATGAGCTGTTGAGCAGCGGTCAAAAGAAGGGCTAGACAGACCTGGGCAGCAGAGCTCAGCAGAGCTGAACTGCTGCCTTGGATAGGAAAGGGAGGGAGTGGCTGGCCGCTGGTGAAGAGTAATAGAAAACGTATTGACCTAGGAGGAAGAAGATGGTGTGAAAGAGAGTGTCTGACATATGCCATTGAAAGAACAGCTGTCCCTGGTAGGGACTGCATCCCAGAGGGCCTGTCTGTGTCTATGGGTCTTTATGTCTTGGTCTTAGCAGAAACTGGAATAGAGATGTGTTTTTCCACAGGAGACAAAAATGGATGTCTGTGAGTCCTTCTATGTGTGATGCAGGAAAACCACAGAGAAGTCAGGTGTCTTTGCAGTCTGTTACTTCTCTTCAGGCTCCAGAGAAGAGCAGTTTCTGATACTCCTCCAGGGAAGCAGTCCAAATTCACAGCCCTAGAAGCAAAAACTAGTCAGGAAGTAGGGTGAACAAGATAGTATTTTGTGAAGAGGTGATGAATTTACTCAAGTAGCACTTGCTAATCTTAATAGGAGTTGCAAGTATAAATCACACACTGGTTTGGTTTGGAAATGACCTTTAAAGATCATATAGTCCAGCCGCTCTGCCATGTGCAGAGACATCTCTCATGTAGTTCAAAGCACCATCCAACCTGGCCTTGAGCACTTCTAATGACTAAGGGGACATCCACACCTTCTCTGGGCAACCTGTTCTAGTGTCTCAAATCCTCACCTTAAAAAATTTCTCCCTTATGTTCAATCTAAACCTGCCTTCTTTCAGTTTAAAACCATTACCCCTTGTCCTGTCACTACAGGCTCTGGTAAAAAATCTGTCTCCATCTTTCTCATAAGCCCCCTTTAAAGTATTGAAAGGCTGCAATAAGGTCTCCCTGGAGCGGTCTCTTCTCTAGGCTGAACAACCCCAACTCCTCCCTATTTAAGCAAAACAGCCTCTATGTTGCCTATGTCCGTCCTGCAGAGGCCCAGATTAAACTTCCTCTTGTGTACTATGGTAGATATGTTCCTGTACAGATCAGCAGTGTTTGCCTCCAAAACTTTTAACCTCCATAAATATTTGTCCCTGTACCATGACTAGTGTGTGTGGTGTGATGTGTTTATAAATTTGTACCACACATAAGGTATTAAAATCCAGATTTAAACAGAACTAATGGCATTGACTTTCTTTCTGGTGTTCCACCTTGCTTTGTGATATTTAACTACATAATAAATCACTGATGGTAAGAAATACAAAGTGATGGTTTTTTCTTTCAGGGTCAAGTGGCAAAAAACAATGTCAAGAGCCATTCCATATAGAACTTTAGTAAAGGCTAACTAGTGAGAAATGTGTCACAAAAATACATTTACAGGACTTAACTATGGATAATAGGGAATATGTGAGCAATTTTAAGTTCATAGGCTGATTGTGAAGAGAGTAAATCTGAGAGTGAAGAAATCAAGTGAGCAGAGATCAGAACCAAAATTAAGCAAAATCCTTTCTCTTGTATTATGTAGTTTGAGAGGAGTCAGAAAGACATTCTGTTGATTTCTTGCTTAAGATAATCCCTGCTAAGGAATTAATGCTCTGAGCAGATGGTGCTGTCTCATTTCCAGCAAAAGAATCAAGTGAGATAGTCCATGCAATTATTTTTAATGGCTTGTGTGGTGATCTTCTTAATTTGTGAGAAAATGTTTCATCTTTTGTTAAAGCTGGCTTTGTTCACATGGAGCTTGGCTTTCAGAAATACCACTCCCTGAGCTGCCAGTGACTTCACTTGTATTACTGGGTGCTTGACACTTCTGCAAATGAGGCCCCAATCACTTTGTATAAAAGATTAGGATGGGATGAAACACCTATGCTGTTAAGATGTAGGACTTAAGCCATGAGACTTCATCATGAAGGGATATCAATTTATTATGAGCATCACATGTTAAATATACCAAATCTTTGTTTCCTAAAATTTGTACTACCAGTTAAAAAATGATTGATGGGCTTTAGTGGATTTTCTTATTTTGCTTTCAAACCATTTCAGACATTTTGGTTTTGAATTAAAACTCCAGAGTCTCTTCAGTTGTTGAAATACAGGAGCCATAACTCAATTGCCCTTCTTTGGAGAGATGCTTTAAGACTTAGGATGGGATTAGTTGCTTGCAGTGTTACTTTGCTTTGGGCGAGTTGCATTTTCACAAACGCAGCTATTTGATAGGTAAATCCTTTTGCTTCTCAGAGATGAGAAGATGCAGCAGAGGGGATCAGAGTAGGATTGCAATGGTCACTTCTTGCCCTGGCACTTCTGAACACATGGGCTATGCTATCTGTTTCCAGATGCCATGATGTTTTCTGACAGCGGTGCTCCAGAAAAACGCTTCCCATGTGAGTTCTGTGGCCGAGCATTTTCAGAGGGCTCTGAGTGGGAGCGACACGTACTGAGACACGGCATGTAAGTTGGTTTACACTCCTTTGCCAAACAGCCAATGGTAACAGTAGATCTCTGTGCATTCCCTCACCCCATTTCTCACCTCCCAGAAAGGTCACTGATGAAGGCAAACTCAGTTCTGTGAAGAACAATTCTGTCCATCACAAGTGTGGGTGCAGTCACCAGATGTCTCTGCATGGGAAGTTCCTGTTCATCCTTTTTAACTCTTCTGCCCAGAGTGACTACGGGGCTTTAGCCCCGTGATTCTAAAACTTATGATTGTCCCAAGGTGAATACCACTCAGCCGAGGATTAGCTTTACCTGAGTGTACTGTTGATTTTGCCTGCCGCCAGAGCAGCATAAAAATGGCAGAAAATTATATGGAATGTTCTAGGAAGGAACTAGGCGTAGGGGGTTTCCCTTTTGTTGTTATATCTCTTTCATATGCTTCCAGCTAAAGTTGCATAACAGTGCGAAGAATTACATGCAAAGAAATGTCGAGACCTTCAAAGGAAGTAAAATCAATCTGAATGAAATCCTCCCAAAATGTGCATAGTGACGTTCACTAGTTTATCTTCATAGTGAAGGTCTTTGCCTTTCTGTAGCAGTTTGCACACTGTCAAATGATACGCATTGCCGGTAAGATAGGCATCTCTGGAACAATAATTTCCCTTCTTTTGATGAAGATATCAGTAGCAGAGATATCTTGCTGACCAGAGTTTCTTCAAAGAGTAGATTTCATTCAAGATTGCTGACATGTGGAAAACATTTAAATACAATATAGTAAGTTAACTGTGATGAGATGAGAAATACTACTTTTTCCCTTAATCTTGTCTGCCTAAATATGAGTATTTGAAATGTTGCAACCTATAAAAAGTTTTATTGGATCACTAACTCTTTAGGAAAATTACTTTTCTCATAGGATATTTTATGATTCTATGATTCTAAGTTGAAAGCAGCCCATGAGAGTCATCAAGTCCAACTCCTGACTCCACACAAGACAATCAGAAAGTTAAACCAGATACCTAAGAGCATTGTCCAAATGCTTCTTAAACCCTGACTGGCTTGGGGCCATGACCACTTCCCTGCAGAGCTTGTTCCAGTGCTTGACCACTCTTTCGGTGAAGAACTTTTTCCTAATGCCCAATCTGAACTCACCTTGATGCAGCTTTAAGTCACTGCCTCATGCCCTGTCACCAGGCACCAGAGAGATCAGCGCCTCCCCTTTCCACTCACCTTCATGAGGAAGTTGTAGACGGTGATGAGGTCACCCCTCTTCACTCTCTTCTCCAAGCTAAACACACCTAATATCCCCAGTGACTCCTTATAAGTCACACCCTCTATGCCTTTGGTGCTTTGTAAGTCTTGTTTACAAGGGACTGGAGAAAGGAGAATGAACTTTTAAAAGTCAGAATTTAGTTTCTTCCCCTTTGTCTCACATCTGTCCCAGTGCAGAGCAAAGATTTGGTTTCAAAGCTACAATGTCATGAGTCCCACTGGTAGCTTCCTTCCACTGCCTCACTTCTTGAGGATGAGGTGGCAATGGTGTGGCTGATTGCATCTGCCTTTTTAGAAATTGATCTGGTTTTCTCCTTTGTATGATAGGCCCAGGTTGGCTTTGCTGTTCTCTCTGTTGACTGTAAGTATTTGTGTTTTCTGCTGCTCGACTTTCCAGGGCACTGAACGAAAGCAAGCACAGGACCAGTGAGAACAGCCACCCAAAAGAGGACATAGAAGAAACGGTTAGCACGCTGCCAGAAGAAAAAGAAGTCATTGAAAAAATGGTGGTGGACTATTCCCACAGCAGTGAAACAGAAGTCAGCATGGTAGCTGCTGACACACCTCTCCAGGACAACTCGGAGGCCAAAAACGAATAAGCATTTGGTGTGATTCTAATCAACGTACTTGAACGTGATGAACGGGGTGGGGTGGGTGGGGTGGGCAGAAGGAAGAAATAAAGCTGCTTTTAGGACTGAATGATCTATTTTCAAAGCACTGGTACCTGTGTGAGTGTGTGTATATTGAAGTTATTTAAAGTGATGGAATAAGTGGCTCCATTACATCACTGCATCTTTTCTTCTGAATCGTGACAATGGGAAGTTATATTCATCATGGACTAATGAAGCAACTCCCCGTATTTCTACATTACTCATCATGCTTTGCAGTGGAGACTTGGATTGTTTGTGAATGGAAGCGTCGTGAGCATGGAAGAAGTGGGGGGGACAACTTTTCAACGCACAGATTTGGGTGCGTTTTTCTAGTTTTAATACATACCGCTTTTCCAGACTGAATGCAACTGCTTTAGAAAAGGAAAAAAAAAAAAAGAAAAAAAAAAGAAAAAAAAGCCAGGAAAAAAAAAGGAAAACAAAAACAAAAAAGAAACTGCTTTGCTTAAAACAGTCACCTGTTTCCTAGTACCTCAGAATTAACCAAGGGAGATCTCTGCATTTGTCAGTACTACCTGTTGTCATTGTGGTTAAATGTAGAGAGACTGCTGGGCAAGGTGGTGAGCGGAGGAAGAAAAAATTTTAAAGAAAGGAAAACAAATCGTGCTTAAAATCCCAGTGTGGGTTTTATTTCTTAAAATACTGTGATTTTTTTAATTATTTTAGTAAAAAAAAAAGAACAAAAAAAGAGAGAGACTTTAATTCCTAGATAACTGTTTGTGAATTGTCATCCTTTATTCCAGGTAAGCTGTTTGTTAGTATTCAGTTATAATTTTAGGATTTGATAGATTTCATGTGACTGGTTGTGCGGTTTTGTTTGCCACATGTTTATTTTCTATCAGCCTGAGGTGTTACAAATACAGCACAATTAAGTTTATCATGTAAAATGAGTATTTCTTTTTGAGGGGGGTACAGGGAAAGGAGACTAGATCTTGTGAATAGAACCTTTTGTTGTTGCTGTTGTTGTTAATTTTAAACATACGGAAATAACAAAGACGTTTTAACTTTTTTTTAAAAAAAACTAAAGAACCAAACTTACGGCACAGCTATGCAGCTCACGGGCCAAACACATAGGTCCTCATAACCGTTCTGTTGCTTGTCATATTAACACCTATCAGTCTCACACCAGTAACTTTTTGTTAAGATTGGCTGCCATTTTTAATTCTGTCTGTGGTGTGTGTGTTTCCTTTTTGTTTTGGTGCGGTGGGAGGGAGGGGTGTCTGTTAACACATCTTTTTACAAGCGGAGGCGAAATAGTTACCTACGACATTGAGCCTGGAGAACTACTTTTACTCTATTCAAGGTGGAGTTGCTAAGTTTTTCCCCTCCTCTTTAGCTTTTAGCATGAGGGGAGCAGTGTAGAATGAATAGGAACCTGCATACCTATGTGGCCAATCCTGCACTACTTCTTGGGTGTTTAGCCTATCAAAACTTAATGGGGATCTTGCCTAAGCAGCAAATACAGGATCTGGTGCCTATGGTATGTTTTGATTGTGAACAAAAAAACAAAACAAAACAAAACAAAAAAAACCACAAAAAAAACTTTAAAAAAACTTAAAAAAAAACCAAAACAAAAAAAAGTTTATTTCCAAAAAAGTAGAAAGTACTTGACTGAAACCTAGTTTTAGAAATGCATGTGTCTTCGTTTGTTTTTTTTGTTTTAGGGGGGATCTGTGGGAGGGGGAGGGGGGAAAATAGGAAGCTGCTGAGGAAACTGTCCTAGAGAGCTTCACATAAAATTGATGGCAAAAATGTTGCATTTGTGGAATAAGTGCTACTTGAGAAGCATGGTGTTTTGCTTTTGGGGATTCATCAATTGTGTGTTAGGGGGATTCTTTTTATTTTTTTGTTTTGGGGTTTTTTTTGAGGTAGGGAGGGAATGTCATGAAAAACCACATTGGAGGGACAAATATAAATACACATTTTGTGTCTGTATTTGTTTTTTAATTGGCCTCATTTCAAATGTATTTAAACAGTTCCATACCTGGATTAGGTGTTTTTAATGGTTACCAAAAATGAAAAAGAAAAAAAAAATGATTGTGACATGCTTTTATCACTACTTTATTTTTCAAATAACATGTAAATATTGTAATCCATTGGATTTTGTTTTGCTAACCTGTTAATAAAACATATGGGACCATTATCCTTTTAACAAGCCTAGAATGTCATATTTTTTTTTCCCTTTTTTTCTTTTCCCAAAAATGTATACCTGATATATTGTGGACACTCATTTTAGATGCATTATTATGATTCTGTTGACTGTAATGACATAGAATTGAAAATAACATTTTTTTCATTGTTTAATTTATACAGAGGACTTTTTCAGAGTTTGACAGAAGGAAATAATAGCAAAATGCTAACCCATTGGCTTCAGCACTCGGTATTTCCTGATTTTAAAATTACTGCTTACTGATGTGGGGATAGGAAGGGGATACTGAACTGTTGCACTGACGGGTTTGTTTTTAAAAAAAAAAAACCAATGAAAATTAATAAAAACTTTTTAAGAGTGTGCACTTGTGTGTGTCATTTTGTATTGGCTACTCTGATGAGAGGTCTGTACAAGTGACTGGTTCTGCAGCTGGCAGCTGTGGGAGAGAGCAAAGCACCCTTTTTCTGCTCTGCACCCTTTCTTCCCCTAGTACACATAGAATTTTGGATTTACAGGGGAGGAGAGTGACTCTTTCTAGCTCACACAGGTGTAAGTTGTATCTTATCCCCAAAGAATGCCTTGAATACCCACCGGCCCAACATCCAGTAGAGGTCAAGGGCACTCTGGCAAGGTCCTGAACCCAAACAAAGAAATGAAGAAACTTTGCAGACTGTCTTGAAAGATCAAAACAGATAGAGACAGACTGGTATCTGGATTACCAACTCAGTCTCTTCATGGGTTGGTATGCTGTATGCTCCTATATCTGATGACCTGCTGGATGCAGCATTGAGCCTGGCATATACACCCCATAAGACAGAGTAGGAGGTGCTGTTTTTGGCTCTTTCCCAATTGAAAACTTAAAATTATGCTTGTAGTGTTGTTCTGGAATCTTCCTTTGCTAAACATAGATTTTTAAATGCACACTCAGAAGGTGTCAAAGGTATTTTTTCAGGTGTGTTTTGATCAGACCCTGTTTCCAGTTTAAGTAGCTTTTTGATTGTACCGGAACTGAATCTCAATGTGTATGATGTTAAACAGCATCAAGCTTTGATCAGCTGATTGCTTTACATGCTTCCACCTTTCCCCCTCGAGTCAAAACATTTCTCTGCTAAAGTACTTCCTTCTTTATGTTTAAAGGGGGGGGGGGAAATAATAAATGCATTTTAGGCTGTTACACGTTACCTTTTTTCGTTGGTTTCTGGAAACATTTGTTCATAAGGGAGACCTACAAATAATACGCACACTGTATGTTCTAGCCCAGAGCTAACCTGCACTTGCACCAGTTTGAAAAGAGAAGGGGTTGCTCAGTTGTGCTTCTCTAACAAGAATTACATATCTGACCTTGGGATTATTTCTAGAGTGTTACGGTTGTGTTATCCTAATGACCTCAGAGGCAGGGTTGTGTGAGTTTGAAACAAAGCCCTTGATCTTCCCGGTTGCAGATTTCTGACTGAATGTGCTTGGTTCACCTGCCTTGAGATTCCTGTCCTGAATTTAAATACGACAAAGGGGTGGGAGGGGAGAGGCAAAGGAAATGGGTACTAACATGATCCTTTACTCATGTTACTTCACAATTCTCTTTCTTGTAACTGGGAACCCCAGGCTCCATAGGTCACATTTGTGCCATGGGACTACTGGTGTTCTGCACACACTGTATCCCCAGGCTCATTGTCTTTACTTTTCTTAAGAAGTCTGGGTAAATGTTTGCCAGTTTATTGCTAGCTGACTGCCAGCATTTTCTTTTGGTCTACAGGTATGGTGCCTGAATGATCTCCATGCAAAGATCTTGCCTTCATATTCACACCAGTGCAAAGGCTTTGCAGGAGTTGCTATGGGAAGGCAGAGAGCTATCTGCCTCCCCTGCAAACACACAGCCTCCCTGGAGAAGAATTGAGCAGCTGAGGTTACCCTGTGATTTAGGGGCTAATGCTGAGGTTTGGCAGGGTCATGGTGAGAACTAAAGGTCCAAAAATGGTGTGTTTCCAGTGGAAAGCTCGCTCTTTGCAGAGTGAGAGACTACGTGAAATGTTGATACTTGTGGCTCAGTTATCTTGGAAAATGGTGCTACTCAAACAGCAAAAGTCAGTCTCCTGGCTTCAAGAAAATATCTAAATACAATCGCAGATGTTGTGTACATTTCAGTGAAAACAACCTCAATTTTCTCCACTCTTCCTCACACTGAAGTCTTTCTTTAATATTTTTCTTGATAACACAGGACTTTTCCACCAGGAAAGCCAGCTGTCTGGCTCCAGAGGACCAAGATTACTGAACAGGCAATGATTCTAGGTTAGAAGATTCTGGAAAAGGGAATGTTTTTAGTCCAAAATAGGCTTAAGATGTTAGAGAAACCTATTTTTGTTTGCAGAATGATTAACTCCATGCCCCCTACGGCAACTATGGCTGTACACAGGGATTTCAGTTTGAGCAGTCTGGAGCACAAAATTTAGCCTTGAAGCCTCCAGCCCTTCCAGGATGTAGCTCGTAAGCCTTTTATTGTCTTCCCATCTATCACTTTCCAAACTGTTCTCAGATAAGCAGCAGGGTGCAAACACCCTGTGAACCAAAGGTGGGGCTGGGTGGTGTAAGTCAAAGAGTAAGCATCCTGGCCAAAGTCATGGTGGAGGAGGCTGATGCCTACTTAGATCAACTGGTGTTTGGAGAGCCAAGCTGAAGATGTTGTCTTTCCTGCTATGTTTGCAGTTACTTACCTGTCTGTGTAGAAATACCATGTGTGTTTTGTAAGGTTAGAGGGAGAGAAGGAAGCCTGGTTCATCAGACATGCAGGACATGCCTGTGTGACTATAACGGAAGAAGACATTTGGGTAGGACAACAGGATAGCTTTTCTGTTGGGAGAGTGGTGCAGCACTGGGGCAGGTCAACACATGAGCATGTGATATCTTCACATTTTTTAGGGTTTTTTGACTCATACAGACAAAGCCATGACTGACCTGGTCTAGTGTCAGTAACAATCCTGCTTTTGACAAGAGGCTGGACCAGACACTTCCAGAACTCTCTCCCAGGCCCATTTCCTATTTCAGTTTCCTATTTTCCTATTTCTTCAGTGTTGTCTTAACCTTCAATTTCTCCAGCTTGTCCCTGAGTTTTTGCTAGCCCATGCTTTTGGTGAAGTGTGAACTACATCAAGGACATGCTGACTGACTCACAGACTCTTCTCTGACCAGCATTTCTGTCTGTCCTGTGTCTAATAATTTCTGACCAAAAGGCATGCCGTAGTATGCTCAGCGACATATAATGTAGAAGGCAATGATCTCTTAACAGGTTCAAAGCAAATTTTGTCAGACTTTGTGAGTTTATATTTATCATTAACAGAGGAGAGCACTGAACAGCTCTTAGATGTAGCAAATAGCTATCACGTAGGAGAAGATATCAATCTGTATTTCTGCATTTCATCTTAGCCCAAACTATTTAATTAGTTCTGACTTGAATCCTACAACTCCCTTTCTCCAGCACTCCCACAATATGCTACAAATCAAGTGAAATACCCAAGAAAATAGTGTTAGTGCGGTGGAGTTTTGTTTTAGCTTTGCTTCTGTGAATAAGCCAGTATTCTCATTTGTTACAACTAGAGGAATCCAATCCAAAGTTCTGTCAACTTGGGAAAAAAATGAGGAAAAACAGCACAAAAAATAAACAGAGTAGCTTCTCATGCAGTGCACACCACTGTGTAGCAACAGATGGAACGTGCAGCTAAGTGTCAGGTAGCACTATTGGCTTTTCTTTTATGGCATTTGAAATCTATTTTGTTCTAGCAGAATTGGGAATTGACCAGATCAGGTCTGTTCTCTACCTAGTTCAGTGTCGACTCCTGAAGGAAAAGGCAGGAAATCCCATGGTGAGCAGGAAAGGAATAATCTGTCCCCAGTGAAAGTCTCATCTTAATTCATTTTGACAATAGCTTTATGCACAGAAGCAGGAGTCCTATCTCTTTCACATTAATTTTATGTTATATTAATGTAAGTTACAGTACTTTTGCTACTGATTCCATTTTAAATTTACTGAACTCTTGGTTTCTCTGATGACAACTGACAGGTAAAATATTTTTGTGGTAAACAAAAAAATTGTTATTTTATTATCCTAAAAAGAAATGCTTCCTGAAAGTTAGTTGTGTGATCTCTGTTATTCTTAAGCTGTTCATAAAACACATTTTTCATGTACATAAAAGGATCTGTCAAGAATTCCAATTGATTCATTTCAGCTAGGATGCTTAGGAAAAAATTAAGTCAGCTGCTGAAAGGAGAAGAGACATGTTTCTCATCATCTCAAATAATTTGCCTCTTTGAATAGTTGGTGTAAAAGCAAATATGCCTCAGCTTGATTCTTGAATTCTCTATTGAGTTTACCCTTCTATTAATGAAGAGCTTAGCTCAGTCTAGCCAACTGTACATGCATGACTTCCAAATATAAGTGAAATGTGCCTCTTTGCAGCTATTCTGTTGTGCTCTCTCAGTAGTGTTTAAAGAAAGAAATATATTTACCAACTACGCCTCAAATTAATTTAGCATGTGTCAAAAATGTTGGACTAAAATTTTAACTTTTCTCTGCAACTGAAGGAAATAATATTAAGCTGATGGACCAAATGATCCTTCAGGTCTTTGTGGAATCACTTAGACTGAAGTCACCAAAGACTTCTAGCAGAGATTCTGCAGTTAGAGGAGTTCTAGTTCTGGTCTGCACGAACCAGTAGATAATTAGAAAGCAAGCTCTGTAAAACTACGCGTCTTTGAGGCGTTATTTCCAGAGAAAACATTTTCCTCTGCATAGACTCTTCAGGACCTCAGGTATGTGACTGCTGAAACCACATGATTTAGGTAAAAATAGTAATTCAGAAGTAGAAAGGATTTGGTTTCTCAAAGGTAAATAAATATACAGCACTAAAAGCATGTTGCCTGCAGAAAGAAGTAGAGTCTTCGAGCCATCTTGCTGCAGCCACAGGGAATTTCTTGCTATTACCATAGGAGTCTCCTCCTGGGAAACAGGTTAGAAAATATGGTTTCCTTCTCCCATTTCTCAGCTGCTTCTGTAGTCACTTCTTCGACCTGCCTTTGCAGGAGTGCTCCTAGTAACCAGATACAAACTGACCATTCTGGAGCTGGTAGGAGTTGGGTTGTTGTATTTAGGAGATTGAGAACATTTTAATGGCTGTTGGTGCTAGAGGAAGCCCAGGTACATGCATGACTGAGGCTATACAGATGCTGCCCTGGCCTCGAAGATCACAGACAAGAAAAGAGTTGTCTGCTAAGCTTTGGCTGGTACCAGGCATCTGGTGACCAAAAGAGTACCTTTGTGCCTGCCTTCACCAGTCCGTATGATCTGTTCTAGAGGGGAGATGCAAACCGCACAGGTTTTTTCAGCTTAGTGGCAGAAAAAAAGATTTTTTTGGGGTGGACAAATGTAAATGTGCCTTATTCTTCTCTGAGGAAATGTTTAGTTTTCCGTCCTATCCACCAAAAGCAGGAAGGACAGGCGATCAGATGTAGATAACATATCCCGTGTAATTAACTCAACTAACAGCAGCAACGAAAGTATAATTATATTCTTACCATCAGATTAAATGTATTAGGACCTCATTCTGCAGTGATCCATGCTGTAATTTAGATTTCTTTTCATGTAATTTAAATGGGAAGCTGATAAGGAGGTGCTCTCTTTCTATTAACTTAAATCAAATAGGTGGTGTCCCTGAGCAAGTGGGCTGTTCCCAAGGACACTATGCAGTCTGGGAGAGCCTTAATGAGAAGGAAAATCAAAACAAGTAATAGGGCTCTCCAAACCAACATGCTGGTTACGCACATAGTGGTAAAAAGTAGACATCCTTCTCCATGTCACCCTTGAGAGCAAACTGTGATTACACACTCTGCATTCAAGAAGCATGACCTGATACTGCCATCAGTCAGCAATGCAAAAGTGCTGTGTTCACAGGTGGTTCATCTGTTCAGGGAAGAGGCAATCATTCTGATTTTCCTAAATAACCTCTCTGTGCAGCTGTTTCATTGCTGGGCTGCTTTGTTCTGCATGAAGTTTTCCAGACGTCTTTATCTGTCAGTGAGTAATGAGGAGTCTTGTTTGCTTTTTCAGTAACAGGTTCCAGCACAGCTTTAGTTAGTTGAGATTGTGTCCAATTTCAAACTGGGACTTGTTTATTTTAAAATTAGTGATAGTCATCTCTTTACTAACTTCTCAGTGACATTCACTAAATCTAATTATTAGACTTCGAGTTCTCTCAACAGAGGAACAGTTGTACAAACTTGCATTCAGAATTCCTGAACTTTAATTTCTGCTTGTATTCCAGTGACAGACAAGGCTTAAAACTATTTTTAAATTTTTCCTGTCACCAATTCAAAGTCCCTTTCATGGAGGATCCACAGCACTAGGAAGGCTTCTGTTGTTAATGAAGTATTTCAATTATTTTATTCCTCATGTTTCTTTTCATAATTTAAGCAAGAACCCATTAGTATTTCATGCTAGTATCCTTTATCACTAATGCTTTCTCAAAGAGAGTAATTTATAGTTAGAGGATGGAATACAAAATGGAACAAGACGCTAATCTTTCTGTTCATGACAATAATTTAAAGAAGTCATGTCACAGAAATATTTCTGTAGTATGAGCAGAGTACAAACACTTCACCAAAAAAAGCTTACCATCTAAGAGAGAAACAAGTCATGGCTTACTGTCGGGGCAGAAGGAGGTTTTAATATTTCAGTTTGGTAGATGTAGGACTGGTATAGGACATAGAGGAAATGCTGTTGTCTTTGGGAATTCTACCATAACCAAAAAGTAAATTCTGGTAATTTGCATCCTGGTCCATGGCCTTAGCCTGAAGACATTCCCTTCTTCTACCAGAAAAAGAAAGTAAAACCAGAAGGAAGTGTCAGCATCATGGAGCTGGATCCTGCCAAATAAGGCTAACCATAAAACTGGTTCTGCACTGAACATCTGCTCCTGTACTTAGAAGGACACTAAACCCACCTCAGAACTAGGCAGTAAATGCCAGGCCAAGAATAGCACCCCCTGAACAAAGAATATAAACATGATATGCTGTGTCATAGAGTAAAAATATCAGTTTTTCTCCAGTGGCTTTCAAGATATGTTCAGGCCCAGGAGAAAGGAGAAATATGTCCCTCCCACATTTGTTTCCTTGGGGCAGCTTCACGTTGTCTAAACTCTTGGTAAGGACACATATGAGTTATTTTACAGGTTAGATGGTATCAGGTTTGCTGGTACTCTTGCTGATGGTTATTGAAGACATGAATCAGTTTCTAGGGATTAGGAAAGTATTCGGTTTATGTGGCAATGTTTTGGTAGTAGGGGGGCTACAGGGGTTGCTTCTGTGAGAAGACATCAGAAGCTGTCCCCATGTTGGAGAGAGCCAGCTCCAGCTGCCTCCAAGATGGACCCACCACTGGCCAACGCTGGGCCCATCAGCAATGCTGGCAGTCCCTCACTGATAACATATTTCAGAAAGGGTAAGAAATGCTGCATAACAGCAGCTGTGAGAAAGGAATGAGAAAATGTTGAGAGAAGCAGCCTTACAGACACCAAGGTCAGTGAAGAAAGTGGAAAAGAGGTGCTCCAGGCACCAGAGCAGAGATTTCCCTGCAGCCCATGGTGAATTCCACGGTGATGCAGGTTGTCCCCTTGCAGGCCATGGAGGACCCCATGCTAGAGGAGGCTCCTGGCAGTAACTGACACCCATGGGGGGGAGGTTTTCTGGTCAGACCTATGACCTCGTAGGGGACCCACTACAGAGCAGTCTATTCCTGAAGGACTGCACTGCATTACAGAAGTTCACAAAGGACTGTCTGCCATGGGTGGGACCCACGCTGGAGCAGAAGAGCATGAGGAGGAGGGAGCTGCACAGACAACCCATGATGAACCAACCACAGCCCTCATTCCTCATCCTCCTGTGCTGCTCGAGGGAAGGAGGTAGAGAAACTGGGAATGAATTGTAGCATGCGAAGAAGGGAGGGGTGAGGAGAAGGTGTTTTTAGTTTTGTTCTTGTTTCTCATTGTTCTGCTCTTTTTGGTAGTAAATTCAATTAATTTCTGCAAGCTGAGTCTGTTTTGCCCATGATGGTAATTGGTAAGTGATCTTCCTGTCCTTATCTTGACCCATAAGCTTTTTGGCATATTTTGTTCCCCTGTCCCATTGAGGATGGGGAGCAACGGTGTGGCTTGATCAGCACTTTGTAGCCAGCCAAGGTAAACCCACCACAGGGAGTTATCCATCTCTTGGTCCCACAACTGCTCACACTTAAATCTGCCCTCTTGGTAAGTGCAAAGATACAGTTATATCAAGAGGGAAAATGCTTTAAGTTAAATATTTGCTTTAAGTTAACCTTTGTGCATGAAATGCACACGACTTTTTTTTTTTTGAAAGCAGGTGGGGTACCGTAAATTCAGATCGACTATCAGGATGAGTAAAATGCAATAAACATAGTCAAAGAATTCAGACCAAATTAGTTGAGTAGGCAACCTTTTTCTGAGGGGGAACAGATGTCCCCACCTCCTTGGGGTCTGTTAAATGACACTTCTGAGGCAAGGGAAGCTTTTCCACCCAGTCTGGTGAGTGGCAACTGCACCTGTGTGATGGTGCCAAGAAATGGCCCTCTCTTGGACCTTCCCCTTGACTGGCACTTTCATACCTCCCCTGCAGAAGTCAGGGGGCTGGTTGGATGTCCTGCCTTTACCACCTCCTTCTGCAAATGGAGAAAGCACAACTGCACAGGTCTCCCTCCAATAACCCACCCAACTTGTTGGCAGCTTTGCCGCCTTCTGTGCTGACCATTAGCATTAGCTCCTTTTCTCTGAAGCTATAGCTTCAGCTTTCTCTGAAGTCCACAGCCCTTCACAAACGCATGAGAGTGATGGGCCACACTGGCTGTGTGCAAACCCCTTCTACACCTGTCCCTCTTCTGTGACTGCATGCAATAGCTGAGACTCTCTGTGAAGAAACCAGTCTCTTGACTGCTCTTGGCAGCCTTAAGCTGTGTTGCTGAGGTGAGAATGTTATCTTGCCTGGAAAATGGAATTTATCCTTCCAGAACTCATTGTGATGAGGAGGATGGTAACATTAGCTTGGGCAGCAGATGGCTTTTTCAGGAAGATATTCTGGGAACGTGTTCAGGTTTCGCCTTTCATGTGGTGTATGTGCATACTGGCAGCTGATTTAGACTAAACAAAGGGTAATTCTACGTTGTGGTTTCCTTCTGTCAACAGACTGCATGATTGGATGAAGTTCCCAATGGCACATATCAGCTATTATTTTCCTTCCCTCTAGGATACCTAGTGAGCATCCATCTTGACTGCAAGTCAAGTCTAAGGTGCCCCCCACACATGCTTTTCGTACTTTTTCTAACTCCTGTTGTCATATGCAGTCACTCACCCTCTTCCTGGTGATGCTGGAGGCCTCCAGCTCTCTGGTTTCAGTTCCCTTCTTGCCTGGCCTCTGCCACAAGCCTGCCTGCTGGTGTCATTTACCACTAATCCTCTCCTCCATGTGCAGACCTTCACTGAAGACTTACTCTCCTCTCTCTCCTGATGTACTTACCGCTACTGATGAAGTTCTCCACATTGTGACTTGCTATTCACTTATCTTTACTTGTCAGATTTTTAAACACAATTTCACGGAGATGAGAGCTGAAGGCCTCGCTCATGAGTGTTTCTTCCTTCCCTCCATCTTCTTGTTTTCATGGGAACATCCTGTGCTGCAAGAAAGGTGATTCTATAGACAGCAAAACTGGAAAATATATCATTGTTCCCGACAGAACATGAGACACAGCTGATATGAAACCACTGAACGGTAGCTGAAAGCACCTAATTGCTAGAATGACCTGAGCACTACATGTTAGGGGGGGGTTGTTTCACATGGTTAATGAAGAGCTCAACAATATTTTAGTGATAATTTGATACTTAACTTTTCGCCTGTTATGTAAGTGCTAATTAAATGGTTTAACATGCTGTACATGTTTTATGTATTAATAAGCAATGAGTGTACAAGTTACACTTTTTATGTGATTTAGAATTAATTGCAGGATGGTGAGATTTTCTCCTTAATATACCTATTAAACCCACATAACTCTTGTTTTTACAGTTGATTGGTGTTCAGTTACCATACAGTAATTGCTCTTTAAAGGCTTTAGTAAGTGCATATTTGAGACAATTTACAGTGTTAGCAATTTCCTGGTACTATTCCTCAGAGGTACGGGGAAGCTAATCACGTTCAACACTGGAATTCGCTGGGAGTCTGCCGTGCATTCCCCACTGCGCACCATGAGAGCTATGTGCAGCCATGAGGGATTCCACTTTCAGGGATGATAAACACACACGAAGAAACACTTTATTGGCTATAAAATTATCCTGCTGCACAACATGCTACGGCATGGCGAGCAGCTGGGAGGTGGGGACACACTGTTAGAAAAACAAATCAAGAGGGGCATCCCTCAGTGTTTTCTGGTTCATTCTGGGAAGCCACAGAGAAAAGCAACTGGCTGTTGTGTTTTCTCTCAGTAGATCACATAGTCTCTCTATGTTTCCCTCCAGTTTGAAAGTAGGGAAGACATAAGCCTGGGTCCCTGATTCTCCATGCCATCTCAGTGTGACCTCAGGCAAATCATTTAGTGCCTCTGTGCCTCACTTGCCCTTCTGTGGATGTATCACTCTGCCTGTCCCTGCTCTGAGGGAACATTGTTCATGCCAGACCACAAGCTTCTCCAACACTAAAGAGATCAAATGGATATTTAAGACAGATTTAAAACCAGGCAAACAGCACCACCCACCTGCCCCATTAATTTGGAAATTTTGAGGGCAACAGAAAATCGATTGCTGCTTCCTAAATGGCCAAGGCAGCAAGGTGCATGAAGGGCTGCTATTTAATTGGCACAGCCATCTGAAATACAATCTACTGGGCAAAATGAAGGAAGAATATAATTTGAGATCTGTATGCTAGTGAGATAGAGTGCGTGAAAAAGAAAGCAATTTCTTGTTCCACATAATTCCTTTTGCACAATGTTGTATCCTTTTGACAAGTGAGAATAATAAAGCTTAACTCCTTCTTTGCTCTCCACCCTCCAATTGCTGACTTAAAAGAAAACAGCAAAGCCCTATCTTCAGCATCAAATGAACAACGGGCACTCTTCCAGCAAGAAGAAATGAGCTGTTTTTGAAAGAGTTGTGGAGGAAAGTGCAAAGTGTTCTAACTTCTCATGAAATAAATATTTGAATGATAGTCACTTGGCTCATCCTCCAAGATGACAGTGCAGGCTTTGCACTCTATGTTTATGTAAAATATTGGTTGAGGTAGATGAGGGGGCAGAAAGCCCATATTGCTGATAAGAGAAGACAGAGATTCAGTAACATGAAAGATTTTCACATTCAGTACACTTCAAGATCAGTAACTATTTAATATTTCCACTACAAGATGGTATTTTTCATCCAATCTTACTGATGAAGCTTGGCCAAAACTTTCCAGGCAGCCTGAAGGATATTGAGACATTGATTTTAGGAAGGCTTAGGAAACTCAGTCCCTTAGGCAGTACTGCGTATTTCAGCAGAGGCTTGGGGCTATGCTGCTTGTACAAAGCTTTAGGAAGTCACTCGGCACAAAGCACCACAGAAAGTGCTTTCCCCCACAGGGTGCTGAAGACTTAATGAAGCAGTGTGGGCTAAGACCAGCCAAGAACTTGTCTGACAAAGTTCAGGGCTTGATCCAAGGTTTTGCTGAAGCCAGACCAAGGCACTCAGACCAAGCATGAGGAGCAGTCCCCACAGAAGGAGAAAAAGTCTTGGCACCCCAGTGCTTTCCCTGTTCTGTCTCTTCCTTTTATTTCTTTTTTCTTAAACTGCTCAGCATGGAAAACCTACTTTGTTTAGTGTTTAGGCTCCAGTTATTGTTGTTGAAAGCTAATAGAAACTTTTAGAAAAGTTTGGAAAAGCTAACTTAAAAGAGGTTCTGGCAGGCTAAGGGGTTGTGTAATTCCCTATATTATCTTAGTGGATTTAACATTTTTGAAGGAATATCTTCATTTGACCCACTTTAGAGAGTCTGGGAGGGACTCCACCACTTTTCTTCCCCTTCCAGAAACAGTTGATGGTAAAATGGAGCTTTCAATACTTTCTCCACAGTGTGATAATAATAAAAAATTCCTGTTTGTGCTAGTTCTTGTGCCCACGGGAAAATGCATATGAAAATTATAATTTACCTGGATGTACACAATGTCAAACTGTAAAGCTGCCCTCAGCAGCTGCCACGGTCCTGGCAGATGTGCATCATCTCAGTTACTTGCATGTCTTCCAGTTATTTTCCTCCTTTGGTGTGGTTACATATTTCCCACTGATGATGATAGAGCGAGACTTGCTGCACACAACTGAAAGAGGGAAAATAGTCTTAAAGGTCAGTAAGTAAGGGGGTAAGGTTCAGATGAACTGTGTTGAGTCTTCTACACCACACCATGATTTGTGTTTAATTCAGTGGGGAGAATACTATCCTAGATAGCAGGAATATGGTGAAAGTAAACCTCTTAGGAGCTTCAAGGCCAGTAAAGTGTGAAATCTGGAAAACAGGCCATCATCAAATGCTCTGTGTAAACCTGATTAATGGTGTAAGTTGGTATTTTAAGTGGTGCTTTGCTTACTTCTCACTACCTACCTTCTGACACAACAGCAACTGTGGAATGCTCTCTGAAAGAGCAAAGAGCACCAAAATATGTGCTCAAGCAACTTGCTTTTACAAAACTTGGAAGTATCTGAAATTCTGGCATTTTCGCAAAATTTACAATTTAAGCTTGTTTTTTGGAGTAGAGTTTTTCACTGGAGTTAAAGTTAAATGTAACCATTTATCCTGGTTGCCTTTAGCACTTATAGAATTGTTTCTCTCAAGTAATGAGCTTTACCTAGAAGCCCCTGTGGTGGTGAGAATGGTCATGTTAATTTGGCAGAAATCAACAATGTAAACACTTATAAAAATGCTCATTGCCCTTTGCAAGAACTGGAAGTGGAAAAAAGATTTTGCATTAAGGGTGCGGTGAAACCACTTGCTCTGGAAATCCTGTAGGTTCCTATCTCCATCTAAGCTATGATTCAGTGTTGACGTGGGAGTGTGCTTTGCCCTAAGCACTGTCTCCAAAGCAGAAATGGTTGGAAACTTTCCAAAGGCGAGGTTTTTCTGCTGAGAGGTGCTGATTCAATAAATGGAAACATGCCATGCAAGACCATTGGTCGGGCTGGAATCTCCTTGCAAATCAAAACAATTGGTTTCTATTGTTTGAAGTCCTGAAAGGGATGGCCTTTGTTTGTACACTGCTAAAGGTTCAATTGGAAATGGAAGATTTTAATTTTGACTGCAACACATCATTTCCTTTCTCCTCTTTGGGAGTGGCCCCATCACCTTTTGCCTGGCTCCAGCTGTTGGCCAGCGTGTGTGTGTGAGGAGCAGAAGCTCCATCTCAAGGTGGCAGAGGATTAAGAGCGGTCCCTCTGTGGATATGTAGCACATCACCTGCCGGCGTGGGCTGACAGGGTCCTTGGCTGGCAAGAGGAGGCTGTTCAGACCTGCAGCAGAGCTGGCGCTCCTCTTTCTTCGGCCCAGAGACCTCCAGTGTCCTTGGTGGGGAGCGCTGCAGAGGAGCACCACAGGCTGGCAAGGTCTGAACACGCTTTTTCCTTGTGCCTCCTATAAAGGTGACCTGGCAGCCTTCACTTTCCCTCAGAGAAGCCCCGCTGCAGGTGCTGCTGCCTGCAGTCTGCAAGCAGGCACTGCCTGGGGGCAACACTCTTGCCTGTACTCGACACAAAATTTCTGTTTGGTTTTGTGCATTTCTGTTTCACCAAGTCCCACAAATCTGTCTGTCTGGGTGCAGGGGGCACTTGATACCCTCTTACAACTGGAGACTTAATTAAAGTGAAATGGATACCTTGCAGTAGGAATCCATGTTCTCCAATTTCTATTAAAGGTAGTGCAGAAGGCAGCAGTGTCTGATAAGAGCAGAGCAAACAGCAGGGATTAAAGGTGCATTATCTCATCTCTGTGGACCTGGAGGCACAGGGAGAAGGGGGCTTTAAAGGTTGATGGTGTCTCAGCTGCAGCAGCAGAAGGGACAAGGGGTCAGTGCTTTCATACTGACAACTTCTCTGAAGCTTGGGAAAGTGGCAGGCAACTGAGATGGCAAGCTTCTGTTACCATCTCTGGATCCAGGCTGGACACCAGAGAAAAGGATGAGGTCAGGATTACAGAAACAGCACAGGCAGAGGAAAGCCAGAGCGAGTCAGGCAATGCTTCCCTGGTGTTTTTCCATGACCTCACTAGGCTCGGTTTCTCACCTCCTGAAGCTCAGGAAAGATACCAAGGAGTCACACAAACAGTAGGTCCTGAAGAAGTGCATGGACTTCACACTATTTTTTTTGATGTGTCAGGGAGACAGAGCATGCCTTAAGACATGTAAGCATCCCACAGTAGTTGTCTCTTTTCCCTACTGTTTCCTACCACCAGCTTGTGCCTGAAAACTGGAGTCTTCTCCTCTCTGTGTGCCTTGCCAGAGATAGAATCAATGGGAATAATCAGAGTTTTCAACTGGAGATGCAATTTTTCAATATCCTTGCTTGTTACACAGAGGTTTTCTTAGTTCAGGAAATATTAAGGATTACATGATGCCCAGAACTCTCATGGCTAAGCTTCGCGGACGAAGATAAGGGAAAGAAGGACACTACCCACGCTTGCTGCAAACGCGCTGATGGCTAAAAAGGCCAATGCGAGATAGGCAAGTCCGGTTGCAAAGGGCACAGCGGAAAGTCTCCTTAGACGGTATTGGCAAGGCGTGGTTCTTTCTGCTTTGTCTTTTCTCCTCTAGACTGATTCTACACGTGTTCTCAGAGGAGACAGCAGCATCATAAATGCTGTGTCTCCATGTCTCCGATTGGAGGCCAGAGTGGACCACTGATGGTAGTCAATATGGCCAAAACTGAGATATTGTTTCAGGAAGCCTAGAACTGTAATGCTCCCTTATCTTGCTCAGCTTCACATCCATGGACTGTTCCTCTCAGTGAAGGAGGCTGCAAGAAAACACAGAAGTTTTGTCAGCACCTCCTTCCTCACCTACACTAGTCAGCTCTTGCCTCCCCTACCACTTCATGGTGTGCAGAAAAAGAAGATTATGAGTTCTGTCAACTTATCACAGAATCACAGAATGTTAGGAGTTGGAAGGGACCTCAAAAGATCATCCAGTTCAACCCCCCTGCCAGAGCAGGATCACCTAGACTGGGTCACACAGGAACGCGTCCAGGTGGGTTTTGAATATCTCCAGAGAAGGAGACTCCACAACCTCTCTGGGCAGCCTGGTCCAGTGCTCTGTCACCGTTATGGTAAAAAAGTTTTTACTTATGTTCAGGTTGAACCTCCTATGCTCCAGCTTGCTCCCATTTCACCTTGTCCTACCATTTGATATCACAGAGAAGAGCCTGGCTCCTTCCTCCTGATACTCGCCCTTTACAAATTTAGAAACATGCCCCTTGTCCTGTCATTGGACATCAGAGAGAAGAGCCTGGCTCCTTCCTCCTGATACTCGCCCTTTACAAATTTAGAAACATTCATGAGGTCAGTCTCATTAATGAGCCTCAGTCTCCTCTTCTCCAAGCTAAAGAGACCCAGCTCCCTCAGCTGCTCCTCATAAGGGAGATGCTCCACTCCCTCAATCATCTTTGTGGCTCTGCACTGGACTCTTTCAAGCAATTCCCTGTCCTTCTTGAACTGAGGGGCCCAGAACTGGACACAATATTCCAGATGTGGTCTCACCAGGGCAGAGTAGAGGGGAAGGAGAACCTCTCTGACCTACTCACCACACCCCTTCTGATACACCCCAGGATGGCATTGGCCTTCTTGGCCGCAAGGGCACATTGCTGGCTCATGGTCATCCTGCTGTCCACCAACACCCCCAGGTCCTTTTCTGCCTGGCAGCTTTCCAGCCACTCCTCCTCAAGCCTGTAGCACTGCATGGGGTTATTGCGACTGAAGTACAGGAAGACTGAATAAATACAAGATCCTGAGTCCTATTAAAGGTTTATGCAAAAAGAGAAAAAATAATGCAATGGTACGCCACCTCCTGAATGGTATTTCCCAGTCTATGGCAGTGACAGTGGAGCTGCTGACCTCTGATGTGGGCAACATTGGCACTAAGTTTTTGATCCAGATCATGCTCTGTGGTGCCCGAGTCATTGCCAGGACAAGTGCAGCATGACAGAGATATGGCGTGCAGGTGATGCAGGCTGAAGGGTTAAGAAGATGTATGGGATAGAGAAAAATGAGAAAGGTGAGGGCTCAGCAAGTATGGGCTTAGTAGGGGCCACGAACATGGAAAGATGGGGACAGCAGAGCATGGAAGGTAGCCAAAGACCTAATATTTGAATAGATGGCATACAGTCCCTAAGCAGCCTGGATAAAGCTATTCACACCCAATGGCAGAAAAAAAAAATTAAAAACTCCCACTTTGCTAGCTTCACACATGCACACACATGCATCTTACAGTGGCTTTGCAAGAGAAATTTCTTAATGAACTGGAATGTGTAACTAAAGCGTTTGTGAAGTTCCCTTGAGGCATCAGCTCTTCTGCTGGCATAAATCAGCATCTCTCCATTGACTCTGATGGATTTACTTCCATTTGTGCCCTCCAAGAATATGTCCAGAGGCACTCACTACCCTTTGCTGCCCTGTTAGGTATGCAGGGGTGCAGATTTGCGTGGTCAGGTACTTTGAAATTCCATCCTTTGGTTCCAGTGACAAAATGAGTCACCGTCGAGCTTTTTCAGAGAACTGGAAAGTGCTCAGATATCACTCTATAAATAGCTAACTAGATCTAGCTCTTTAGTGTTTCTAATGGTGATTGCAGTGAAGTGAATTGTGGCTCATAAATCTGTGAAGGTCTGCGAGTCATGGCTCCTAGTATCTAGAGTGCAAAAATTGAGGGTCTTTCAGGACCTCGCTGTAGACATAATTTAAAAAGCACAGAGTACTGCTGGAGTTTCTGCTAAGCTACAGGGCCTCACGTAATAGTGCTGAGCATCTACATGTGAAGTGGAATGAGTAGCATGGACTCAACTGTGTCTGAGCCATTGCCTTCTGAGGTTGAGTGCTACTTGACAGAAAGGATTCAACGCATGGTAGGACAATGGTAGCACTTACATTGTGTTCTGCTTCTAACTGGTGTGAGAATAAGAAATGTGCATTTCTTCTTGACAAGGAGATGACCCTGACCAAGGCTCAGCCTTGCCCTGTTGAAGTACATATCCGTTCTCCAAAGTGCCTGGAGAAGTGCACTGTGGAGTTGCGTGCTCAGTTTGCTAGCAGCCTCACCATCCACCGTGCCTCAATGTGCAACGTCATGCCCCTTATTTCTCACCTGCCTGGCTTCTGTGCTCTACCTCAAGTGCTGTGACCATGTAGGATGTGTTCATCCTCCTTTGTAACCAACAGAAGTGAAGAGTCTGAGAGGAAAACTCTGCTTTCCGTTCTGCTCACATTAATCTTTACAGGGTGGTGACAGAAGCCCAGGAAATAATTCAGTGGTGATCCACAGTCCAGACCAAACCCTTATCCTGCTGTCTCAGGGATGTCATCTCCATGGTGCCTAGAGAAGAAAAAAGCTATGAAGTACTTCTGTAATTACTTGGGTCACCAAAGTAGCTGTGGATCAAAGGATCCCTGCTCTGCAGCAGCTGCCTGACAGATGGAGAATAAATGTAATCATTAGAACTGATTAAATAACAAAAAAATAGCAATAATAAAGATAATAATGATAATAGGCATGGGTGAAAACTGTTCATAAGTATTTTTTATTTGGGATTCTTGCCAGACTTGTGTACTCAGGCCATGCTCTGACTTTGCCTATTCATTTTACATAACACCTCAGAAATCAGCCTTTTCTATCCACCCATGCGAATAAAACTCTTTTACTCAATTACCACCAAAATATATCTCTCACCTTAACAAACGCTACTTTGCCTTACTTATTTCTGTCCAGGTCACTGCTGCAGGAAGTGTTTAACTGTCTTTGCACCTTTTCATTAGCTGCTTTTTCTCCCCAGCATCAGACACAAGACTGCTGCTTCCCCTGGCTCTCGGGTTCTGCTGAAGACCCCATTCAGCCCACAATTCTGCTTGAGAAGCTTTTACATAGGCACCTTGATACCTTCTCCCATGCCTTCCCTGCTTGCCATTCAGCCTGCAAAGCCGTCTTCTCTTCTCCTTCAAAACATTTCTTAAAACCTTTTGGCTATGAAGTCCTCTGAAACTCCTTTTGGAGTGCGTGAATACCTGTAGTGATACTGATGCTTTCTGCAGAACAGGCTACCTGCAACCATTGGCACAGAATCCAGGATTGCTGGATCCAGGACCCTAAGCCAGGCTCCAGATGCCAAACTGTACAGCACAGTACAGTTTCTAGACACTAAGAATTTTACCAAAGTTGTTAGGATGTTTGTCTCTGCTTTCTAGAAGCGGAAGCTGTATTACAGACAGAAGGGGTCATAAGTCAAAGGCCAGGTTTTGTGCCTTTGATTTCTACAGTCCCAAGCCTATAACACTGTACTCCCCCACCACTCACAATCTGGTGAGAAATGTGGGTGGGACTAGAAAGATTTATTTTTTTTAAATTTATATATTTTTTGCATTTTCTTTGGTTTAAATTTTGGAAAATATATCTCTACTTTAAATACGGCTTTGATAAGCTCCTGTGGCCTTCTATGTGGTTTGAGCTGTTAGGTCCCAGATCTTTGTCTTGGTGGGCAGTTAGGGTGCTATGTGACCTTTGAGACTTTCACTCTCATTTTGTCAGCATGAAGAATACATCTAAGGTCCCATTGTGTATGTACAAAAAGAAAATTAACACCATATCTTCTACTTCCCAGCCCACTGTCCTTGAAACTCTTGTTCTCTGGGTTGCATTGGTTTTAACCTGGATGCTATTTGATCCCATCAGCCAACTGACAGCACTGTGTTAGGATGTATAGGATGATTTGCAGGAGGTTACTGGGCAGTCTAGGAGGGGTCTTTTGATTTGCATTTGCTGTATTATACTACTCTTGGAAATAAGAAAAGCACAAGATTTTTCCTGATTTTGCAGAAGTGTTGAATGATTGCAGTTGCCTTTGGTTTATGAGAATTGTGTGCTTTCAGAAAAATCAGGTCAGTCTGGGGTTTCTGTGAAGTAGATTTCTTTTTTTTTTGATTGAAAGGAAAAAACCTACATTCCTTATCAAAATTAATCTGTATGCAGGGCTTGTGATCCTTAGCATCTTCCTACCTTGTTAACTTGCTGCCTGCAGAAGCTTTTTTCTGCATGTTTGGTAAGCACAAAAAGGCTGTTACCCCACTGAAAGTTTTGCAGCACTTCTGAGCTAGTTTCATAATTCTGGAACTGGGTAAGGGAGCAGACACCAAGTTTGCCTCTTGGGAACTGTCTAGCAGAACAATATGTAGCTCAAAAGTAATTTCTCTGGAAATAGAGGGGATTTGAGATACACTGGTAGGTAGCCTAGGTGATCGTGCTCTGGCAGGGGGGTTGGACTGGATGATCTTTCTAGCTCCCTTCCAACTTCTGATATTCTGTGATTCTGTGAATTTGGCTCTGTGTCTTACAAAACACAATGTGGGGACTTCTGAGGTGCTGGACTTGGCACTTGGCCTTGTTGAACCTCATACAATAGGCCACAGTTCATCGATCCAACCTATCCAGGCCATTCTGTAGGGCTTTCCTACCCTAAGGCAGATAAACAATGCCACTCAACTTGGTGTCATCTGCAAGCTTACAAAGGGTGCACTCCATCCCCTCATCCAGATCATTGATAAAGATATTAAACAGAACTGGCCCCAAAACTGAGCCCTGGGGAACACCGCTTGTGATTGGCTTCCAACTGGATTTAGCTCCATTCACCACAGCTCTGGGCCTTGCCATCCAACTAGTTTTTTATCCAGCAAAGATTATGTCTGTCCAGACCATGGGCAGCCAGTTTCTCCAGAAGGATGCTGTGGGAAACTGTGTCAAAGGCCTTACTAAAGTCCAGGTAGATAACATCCAAAGCCTTCCCTTCATCCACTAAGTGAGTCACCTTATCACCTGAAGGAGATCAGGTTAGTCAACATAAACCCATGCTGAGTGAGCCTGATCTTCTGGTTGTCCTGGATGTGCTGCGTGATGGTGCTTAAGATGATCTGCCCAAGATACACTGGTTCACCCCAGCTGGCCATCAAAATATGGAAAGGCACTCACAGCTCTAGGTGCTGATTATTGCTTTAAAATGAAGGGTTGCATGATCCTTCTGCCATTTTGTAACAATACGTGGATTTACAGAGTTGGAACAATTTCGGATGATGTGTGCTGGACATTGTACCTGACATTTCAGTTACTAGAGGCTGGGTGCAGAGTGTGGCACTGGTAATTCAAAGCTTGAGAGTAAATAGTTGAGAGACCCATCTGATCCTGTCCCTACTCAGCACTGATTCATAGAAACATTTGTTTGGGAAACGCCTTTAAGATCACTGAGTCCAACCATAGCAGGTAAGGCAGAACAAAGACTTTTTTTAAAAATCAGAAATATTTCCCACTTCTTTTGTGAGTCAGAGTTGTTACACTAAGGGTTACAAATGGGTCTACAACCTTAAGTTGCCACCATGCATAGCCTTGATTTTGAAACCCACAAGTCTCCACTGTTCCACTTCTGAAGAGTAGATGTAGCTGTTTCTTGAGGCTTAAATAATTTTTTTGCCTTCATGCTTGCTGATATTGATAGCAACATCTCAGAAAATGATCTGCCTGTTCTGGAGGAATGTGATAGCTAGCTGGGATTTGGTTTTAAAACTGAGCAGACAGGGCAGCATCAATGCTAAGGACAATGATGAAAGCAATAGGCTTGGAAAGATGGTATCTCAGAATTTGGAAGTAAGTAGAAGAAGACATAAAATTTTTCTTCCCTGAGAATGGTAATGGGACCAAAGGAATGGAAAAAAGATCATTATGATGGAGTTATACTTAAAGTGAACAGTACCTTGTAAAACAGAAGAGAAAATAAGAAGGACAGAAATGAAGGTTTATAACAATCATGGTGGTAAGGAAAATGCTAGAGAAAAATGTCCATTTTTCTGAACTGAAGATCCAAAGATTTTGTGCATCTTTCTTTACCTACTCTGTGAAGTAATCTCAGCTGAATTTTTGCATTTGGACATTTGTATACTGTCTTCCATTAGC
The DNA here is from genome assembly GCF_000695765.1 of Mesitornis unicolor. Classification (NCBI taxonomy): domain Eukaryota; kingdom Metazoa; phylum Chordata; class Aves; order Mesitornithiformes; family Mesitornithidae; genus Mesitornis; species Mesitornis unicolor. The sequence continues at coordinate 33,724 of NW_010202652.1, read as the reverse complement.
ATACATGGGTACCTTTTTCATGTGTGTATAGGTGAGAACTGGATGTTCTGACATTTAAAAAATACAGTAGCACGTGATAACCACAAGGTCCTGGCAAGATGCTCCTTCTTCAAAGCACATTCCTGGAGGTGCAGTCATTGCTGTTACACACCCTACTGCAGCCATTAGGTGTGTGTGGTCGGAGTACCTAGTTGGTGTTAAGTACCTAAACCCTTGGTGAGCCACTTCAGGGTAGGACAAACAATGTCCTCCGGAGATGACTGCTCTTCTCCTCCTTTCAGTCTAAAACAAATCGGGTAATGGAAGAGGCTTCCTGGATGGATGAGTGTGACTTACCCAGCTTGATGTACGGAAGGGAGAGGAAATGAAGTAAGGGGCCAAAAATAGTCCTAGAGACATTAGCTTAGAAGGAAGGACAAAACAGCACAGACTAGAAAATAAAAGACCTACAGTGATGTGACATTAAGACCATCTGGACAATGCTTGGCAAGCAGCTGAAAAGCAAACAAAGCCCTGAGAAGTGAGTCTAAAAGTGAGTGGAATATAAAAGACATACTGCCCAGTGCTTAGAAAGCATTGAGCTATTCTCATCTATCTGCACTGGTGCATCCAATTTTGAAAAGGGGCAGCCCAAATGCAAGAAAAAAACCTGTCTCATGGAATATGAAGTTTGAAGAGAGATTCAACCAGGCCTTGGCTTGCTTATACTTACAGAAGCTCTCCGAGAGATCTGGCTGAGCCAACACTGAAAGGCGGGTAGCATAGTAACACTTACCAGCTATGCAAATAAGTCCCAGCAATGAAAGAAGAGCTTGCTGGTTGACATGCAGAAAAGTGTAAAAGGGCCTATATGTTTGCATAACATCTGCCAAAATGACTGAGGTTGCTACGTGTTATTGCCAAAGAAATGAAGCAATAGTGATAGTATCAAATGCGGTGCAAGAAGAAATTCAAAGCTTTGAAGTTCTTAAGAAGAAACAACACTTCTTAAGAAGAAACAACAAGTCCTTGATAATTGCTGTATTTATCAAGTTGCTTTAAACATGACAATGACTGACTATGAGAAATGTTGCATTTGGAGGCAAAGAAGGGGTTGATGGATACTTTTCTGTACAGAAAGAGGTGGTTTCCTACAAATATTTTTCTGAAGAAAATACCAAATCAGAAAGTTTACTGTGCATTCTTGGTCCAGTGTTTTGGAGGTTTCCCCTCAGCTGCTTATCTTTTTCTTAAAAAAACCCAAGAACATATTCTAGCTACAATTAATCAGGCTGTGTGACCAAAAAGATGAGGAGAAAGAAAAGATGCTAGAAAAAAAACCTGTTTGATTCCTCCTCCCCCTTTCCCTGATAACACTCATTTTGATCCAAGTGCCACAGTAACACTGTTGGGAATGTTTCTCCTATCTCTAGTCCAAAATTAGAGTGAGGGAACTATTCTGACAGACAGTTAAGCTTTGTGTTGGGGAAGCATATCTGTACAGACAATCATAAGCTACGCTGCTTTTGGACAGCAGCTAAGTTTGTGGTCCCTTATCCACCCAGACTGATGGACGGAACAGTTGTTTTCCTATCCAACAGTTGCCACAAACTGAATCAAGCCCTTAAAAACACCGTGACTACTGATGTGTATAGACATCTTTCCATTAATGGCAATGGCTTCATATAGGGCGATGGTTTGCTATCCTTCCATACAATGTATATATCCCTCCCTCCTGTCCCTTAAGGACTCATAAAAGTGAATATCAGCTTTAGGGTAAGTCACGCTTTGTGAGCTTCTGGCTGCTATTTTGTTTTTTCTCTGTGTGTGTTCAACAGGAAATTCCTCCTACCCCTTCCTTCTTCTGACTCTGTTCTCTCCCCTCAGCACTGGTTTCTGGATCCTCTTATCACGCTGGCCCTGCTGCAGAGTTTCTTCTTATCTAAATTAGTGTGTGTGATCTTGCATGTGAACACCCAGGACAGAGGAAATGATCCATTGCAGGTATACAGTCCACAGGGCTTCCAACTATTGATTTCACACTGATTTTCCTGCAGCTGGCAAGCATGCCCATTGGCAAGCAAACCCGTAATTTCCGAGTTGGGCACTCCCAGTTACTAGATTCATACAAACTGGGAGTAGGTGTTGAATTACAGGAGGATATTTAGGGAGTAGAATAAAGGCTCACTAATTAGAAATTAATCTCTACCAAAAATAGTGAAATTTAGAACTCTGCCTCCATGTAGACCTCCAGCACTGAAGGGTCAAGAGGCATGTGATCTTTCCAAATGCTTTTTCAAGGTTTTCAAGCTTCTCATGAGTAGAGCTGGGGAGGATAGCTGGGGCTCAAGAACATGACCTGCCATACCTTGAGGAGATGCCTTGTACCAACCGAGCCGTGGTAGCTCATGGCCGAGCATGCCTGGTTTGTTCTAGCAGAAAGGTTAGGCCGGCCAGCTTAGAATCCTCACAGCAGATCTCCCTTGACTTTGGTTTTGCTGTGGACTAGGCTGGCACTGAGCATCTCATTTAAGCACAAGTAATGCCTCCGTGTGATTGCTCTTGGAGACTTCAGGATACCTCCACCTTACCCATCGTGAGTGTCGCTTGTGCTCTGAGGCCACCATCTTCAGCTGTGTCAGACTCCAAACAAGGGACACACCTGCAGTGATCAAACAGCCAGAAAAGTCTGCTGTAGAGTTGTCTGCAATGTGGAATCCACAACCAAGCCCGGAAAAATTGGAGGAAGTGAATCTGAGCATTGGTAGCCCATTCATACAGAAAAGACTAAAATAATCTTTTGCTGAAGGTGATTTATTTAAAAAGTCGGTTAGTAAACAGGAAACCAGACTATAGGCCTGGAAGAGGTATCTACTACATCACTGTGCCTCAAGGCTGGTTCAGCCTTGCCCAAATTATCCAAGACAGATATTTGTCTAATCTCTTCTTCTGTCTCTCCAGAGGTGGAGGTATGACACACGCTTTAGGGCTCAGCTTTCTGTTTGAATGTTTGTTTCCTGAAGACTAAGCTAAAGACCTTATCCTGCAATTAAACAGCATAATTTTTTGTCCTATCTGCAATGGAAATGGAAAGCAAGTTACTCAATTCTTCCTTAGAGCAGCCTGGGACATAGCTGAGGACTGCTCTCATACCCGTCTTTGCTCTCCTCTGAGCTGAATGATCACCAGTGTTTTCAGTCTGCCTTTGCAGGTCACAATTTCCAGCTTTCCAGTCACACTGCTGCTCTCCTCTGCATTTACTACAATAGATTTGCCGTTTTCTTGAAATTTGAAGCCCCAAAAATGCCCAAATGGGTAGATACATGTAAAGCCTTACCAGTGTGGAGATGGAGAAGTGGAGGGATGACTTCACATGTCATAGACGTAACAGCTGTATTCCTGTATTCAGGCATATATTGTGTGTATCACTCTTGGCTTGCATTTAGTTTGTGACCAGCTATAACACTTAGGTATTTTTATCCTCTGTTTGTACTGTTCATTATTCCTGCCCAATTTTCTTTATTATTTTTGAAATATTTTTTATTTCAAAATGTTATTTTTAAATCCTTTTTCCAGATTAATTTCCTGTTTTGTCAAGATCAGTTTGAATTCTCAGCTTGTTTTTCAAAGCCCACAGACCTTCTCAATTATCATCTACAAATGATGAACGTACTTTCAAGTCCCTCAAATCAATAAAAATATTGGAACAGTAAAATACTGAAGTCGGTCTTTATCTGAATATTGCTGCAAACTCATTTTTTATTATGCCAAGGTAATCTCCATTCCACTGAATAACTTCTCCCTAAAAGGAAGCATTCAGAGATGTCTCAGTTTTCCCTCATGTAGGAAAATGCCAATTTCAGACATTCATCATAGAAACAGAGATATACGTAAGGAAAGGAGGCAGAGTTTAGATGCAGACCTGGTTTATAACTGAGGTTTCACACTGACTTTGGTTCTCAGCAAGCTCACTAAAGACATTAGGAATATATTGCTCACTGAGCAATATAACTAGGAATGCGACTTTCACGGACTGCCAGAGTACGGTGACTCACTTGGCAATGAAAAGGGACAAAACTTTAACAGTGTCATTCCTCCACTTTCTTTTACTACTTGACAGTCATCCAAAACTTCCTATAATATTCATCAATAATTACATGGACTACCCAAGACTCTCCAACAAGTATTTCATATGAGTAATACAGGGCTTTATGTTTCCCACTGCTTCTTCGAATTCCGTTGATTCTTTATTCCATTCTTACTGCAACAGCCAGAGATGGAAGAGCTCGTATAAAAAGAGAAAAGGTGATAATAGATGTGTCTGCATGTTCCACCAGCCAAAGTATGGCCTAAGACACCTATTTATTACTGATTCTTTTAACTGATGTTTAGTTACATAAGAAACCTCCAACTTTTTCAGGACTTGAACTGCTTCCCTCAAGTTCAGAACTTACTTTAAGCAGTGGTAGCTATGTTTTATCTCACTTTTTTAACAGAATGCAACAAGTTGTAGATGACCTATCTTAACCTGTCAGTTTGAAACTGTTGTTGATTCAGATCTTAAGTATGTATTTATTTCATTACAGAAAAGGTTGCCTTATTGTTGATGCAATAGTAATTAAACCTTGACTTCCAATGGGTACTGGCTGTGTATATTGCAGGCATTCAGACGTGTTTCAGAGTCCCATGTTTTACGTATGCTGGAATTCATCTCCCCTGAGCTTGTAAATAGCCACTCTTGAAAAGCATGTAACATGTGAGGACAAATAGGGTCTATCTAATCCTTTGTTTGCAGTAATCCAAAGCTTTCTAAGTCTCTACTAAGGACTAAGACAGTATGTGCTACTTTCAGTAGATTCAGTAAGCAGTAGTTGCAAGTGCCCAATGGCAAAACTGGACACTGTTCACACTTCTGGTTGCTTTCTAGATACTGGAGATATCAGTCAGTGAAAATGAGCATGGTGTGAATGCAGCTTGCCTCCTTCAGTAGTTTCTAGCCCTGTGCACATTTGACACAAACCAGTCCGTACTGACTGGGGTGGAGGCCACCAGGCTTCAGCTGATCTGATCCACAGCAGTGGTGTGGACCTAACTTCTGACACCAGTTTATTTTCTTGCTGAGGAAAGGAAGTCAGAGAAGAGGGAATTTCTTTGAATCTAGTTATTTTCTGCCCATCATGAACATAACGACTCTTCCAGGTGTTGTGAGCTCATCTTGTTCTTCTCAGTGAATTCTATCTTTAATTATCAGACCATTATTTACTGTGGGATTTGGGGTTGTGTTTGATTGATTGTTCTCTTGCAAGAGTAGGAGTGCTCTTACAGTATTAATGGTGTTGCCCTTTTTTGGTTTGCCCAACAAATCCAAAAGACTGTTCTTAAGTACAAGGGTCCAAGCACAGGTGGCAGGAAGTCTAGGAGGTCATTTAGACCAGCAATTTTCACACAACAGCCATGTTTCAATACTGTCTCTGCACAACTCCGGTCACCTTCCAGCCCTGGAACTACAGCTGTTTTCATTGGAAATCCTCATCCTTTCATGAAACGTGCAATCCTCAAGCAAATTTTCTAAGGCATCTTGGAGACCTTACCTACTTTCTTCTTGCTTGTATCTTTACAGCACTTATTATAGTAAAGTTCATGAATGTTATGAGCTTTCTTTCAGTTTTTTTAATCTCAGAAACTGCTGGGAAGAGGGAAATGCTTTCCCTTATATTTTGTAAATAAGAAAATCACATAATGAGCCTAGATGAAACAGATCGAACTTTGGACTTCTAATAGTCTAATATGGTCATCTTACTTTACAGTCAACAGACTGTGTAGAATTTAATCAGCGAATATAGATTCAGCCAGGAGGAATGCCCATGGCATAGCAAAGGGTATGAACTGGGGTCTCTCCCAGAAGTGCAGGTTAATACCTAGGCTATTCTTACTGTCAGATTTTTGGAGACAACTTCTGGTTGAGCAGAGAGGAGGAAGGCTTAGTGGGTAATCCAGTAGTTACCTGTCCCCAGGGCATCTTTTAAGTTATCATCTCCAGCAGCTCTAGCTGTCTTGTGTGCTGCCAGACCATACTCCTGTCACCATGTGATGAGCTCTGCCTTGCATTATGCTGTTTCAGTGGCAAGATAAACTGACCCCATGCAAATGAAGCCACAAGAAGAAGGGAGGTAGTGGTGGTAGTGTTGCATGCAACAAACGAAGGGTTGCTTTGTTACCTATTTGAGGGTGGCATCGTCTGGCCACATAAAGAGTTGTGGAGGTGAAAATAGGGCTGTGAAATCATATGATTAGGCAATTTTCTCCCTGTGATAAAAATGAAATTAAAAATAGATGTTAAACTGTTCAATTAATTAGAGTGCAATAATGTAGTCTATTCTTGTGCTCTAAATTGTGCCATGTTGAAGGTAGCTGCTTCTTCCCCCTCCGCCTCCTTATAAATAAATCATATGCTTTCTGGATCAACTCATCCAATTATATCTTAATTGTTTCTAGGAACAAACCTCATTACTACATTAATTGTCATACAAGGATTTGTTCACAGAGGGACAGATTCCCATTGGTGATATTTTAATTATTATTACAATGCAAACATGGACTTCAATAGCTTATCAACACAAAAGGGTTTAGTAAACTTTTATCAGGAAACAAATACCAGAAAGGTTGTTTCATGTGAGGAGGTAGGTAACCTCTTTGCTTATTTCCGTATAACATCTCTGAAGAAGTTGTAAACCCGAATAGGTCTCAGAAGCCTGATTTGGGTATTGGAGATACATATGGTGATGCGTCTGACACCACCAACGCCACAATGATGTTTGAATGCACTGCATACATACATGATAGATATATTGCAAGACAGACAGCATGTAATGAACAAGACGACTTATTATCTCATTTTGTTATTAATAAATTTCTGAAGTGTGGATGACAACATAAGGTTTACAAATAACACTTAGGTAGGTGACTATTTAAATCAAGGTTTAAAAGCACTGAAGAAGGCTGTGATGTTCTGAGCTCCCATTGACATTCAGTGGGGCTTATCCTCCTACATCACTCCAGCACTGTTGAACATGCAGCTCTTCCGTGTGTATTTTAGCATACGCCAATAAACTATGTAATTAAAGATAGACAGAGGACAAGTGATGCTGAAACTTGCAGTGTCTTATCTCTTTTAGAGTTTGGTAAGCCTGGAACTTCATGAAAAATAGGTCTTTACACTTATTTTAATTTTACTGGCCACGTGACAATTTTTAAAACTCTGTCTTTTGTTTGACTGTTCCTCTATAAAGCAAAAGTAGTGGGAAAAACCCATTTAGAGACACCAGATTTTTAAGCTTGAATGAATTTACTTTTATCTTCATCTGAGACTCGAGTTTTAAAAGCATATAAATAAGCAGAATTAGTTTTGGTAACAGACATAATTTTAAAATGAGAAATCAAAATGTTTAGGCAGTAATGAATCAAAAGCAGGCTTCAGTTTGCTTGATCTACCTCTCCTAAAAAAATTTCTTCCTAGTGAGTTACATTTTAAGCTTCTCTGTGCTAAAGACTGAAAAGCTTCGGTTGATTAGGTTTTGCATTTTCAGTGATGGGGTGGACAAGATGAGCTCCACCCAGCTAGAGCACATAGCTAATAATAACTTTGTGACAGTCAGAAACCAGCATTTGATCTGCACCACATCCTTGAAGCTAGTCAAAACCATCCTTTCTGCAAAGCAAGAGCAGCAGCTGTGTGAACTTCCTCAGACCTGCCCAGATATATTTCTCACCTGCTTTGAGAAAGAACCTTTTCTGGGGCCAAGAGAGGCTGTTCACTCCCAGAATCACAAAATCACAGAATCTTAGGAGTTGGAAGGGACTGTGAAAGCTCATCCAGTCCAACCCCTGCCAGAGCAGGATCACCTAGACTAGGTTGCAGAGGAACATGTTCAGGCAGGTTTTGAATGTGTCCAGAGAAGGAGACTCCACAACCTCTCTGGGCAGCCTGGTCCAGTGCTCTGGCACCCTCACAGTGAAGAAGTTTTTCCTTATGTTCAGGTTAAACCTCCTATGTTCCAGCTTGCTCCCATTGCCCCTTGTCCTGTCATTTGACATCACTGAGAAGAGCCTGGCTCCTTCCTCCTGACACTCGCCCTTTACAAATTTATAAACATTAATGAGGTCACCCCTCAGTCTCCTCTTCTCCAAGCTAAAGAGACTCAGCTCCCTCCTAAGGTAGCTCCTCAGCCCCTCCTCTTCCATTTCTTTGCCAAGTTTGGATGTTGAAAACCATGATGGCAGCTTCATGTCACCTAATGCATGCCAGGAAGGTCTTGAAAATATTCACGGATGGGAATCATTTAAGAACTACCTGGAGCTGGGCTCTCCCAGTGTCCCCCCACTGTCTCCTACAGCACTATGGTATTCTCATTTTGCATCTTACGAGTGAAGAGAATTAGCTCCTGAATGATTCATCCTGCTAGGGATCCTATCCATGAAGAAGCTTACTGAAAGATGTTGGAAAACGCTTGTTCTTATTCTATTCTTTCAATCAGGGTGCTTCATTCTCTTAGTTTTGTAAAAGGAGAGGCTTGTGGCCACCAGCTCTGCACTAGGACACCTGAGTTTGAGCTCCAGACCTGATTCTCTGTGTGGCTCTGTGAAGTGCTCTCAGCCTGAAATCCAGCTCTGTAAAGAACCCATCCACACTTCTGCTTTGAGCTCATTCAGGGAAGAGTACTTTATATGGAGCCTGGTGTTATGAGGCCATGCTCTCGGGTTAAGGACCATCTGGGCTACTTCACTCTATTGATTAATCAATAGTGATACAGTTAGAAATAAGATAAAGAAGAACAGCAGCCTTCAGATCATGGCAGCTCTCTGACTGGCATGGCTATGTGTGTGATGCAGCTCCCTTGAGGTCAAAGAGTGAACTTTTCTCTAAAGTTAAGCCTGAATATACTATTATTTCCCTTTCAGTAATCCACTAGCAGACAATCTAATGTGTCATGAGAGAAGAGAGAGAACTACTGTTGCTGCTATAACTTGAGTGTGAAAGCAAGACTGGAGAGGAATGATAAAGCATGGTAGATAAAGTATTCAGATTCAAGAACTGCAATAGGGTTAAGCTAAATGCCAGTCCTGACACATGCTGCATGTCTGGACAGGTGTTGTGAGCTACCCTGGCTGGACGGAGATGCAAAGGTGGATGGTGGTGGAAACAGGTCACACACCAGCAGAGCACCGGTCAACTCCAGCTACCCCCTGAGTGCAGACCCCTCCTCCCTGACTCACCCTCCAAGTAGGAGGATGGAGGTGTGGGGCTTGGCACATGCCTGCCGAGAGACCTCACTGTCCCCCAGGAGCCAATAACGGGGCAGCCGTGCTCCCTCTGTGCCATGGGACTACTGAAAAGGGGTCAGAAAAGGAAAAGCCATGCAAAGAGGAGAGAAGCCTGTCTTTGCATGTATTGCAGCACTCGCTGAAGCTGAGCTGGAGTGTGGGCCATTCAGTACTGCTAGCTCTGCCACCAGAATATTGCATGGGAGTAGACACCAGCGAGGATGACAAGTGTGATATTAACTTCCAGCAAAAAAGGGGGGGAAAAGAAAAAAAAAAGGATAAGGAAATTTTAAAGGGTAGGGTTACACTGTCTGGATTTATTCTGTGAGGAAAAAACTGCGGAGAAAGAATTCTAGCCCTTTCTAGCAGCAAAGACAACCTGGTCTGTCTAAACTGAAAGCATAGACTGACTCCTTGTGCCTACAGCCAGATGGACTGAACAAATAGCACTCAGAGAGTCAGATACTTGCCCCATGTCAGTGTTTTCTCCCATGCCAAAAGAGATTCATCTCACGCACTTTAACAGAGGTGGACAGAGGCACCACCATGAAAGCTCCATCTTTGTGAAAGAATACTGTGCAGGACTGTGCCTGCAATTCAAGCATGTGAATATTTTGCCAAGTAGCCATTCACTGGCTTGAGGAACAGTGTGTGCTTACACCACAGGTGGCTGATGCGTCTCTGGCTCCTGCTGGGGTGCATGTTAGGGAGGACGGTGGCACTGGTGGATGGAGGCAAATGCAACACCTCAACTCAGGTCTCTGCTCCACCTGTGGGTATTCTACGAGGCTGTTTGGTCCTTTGGTGAAGCAGTTCCCCACCACAAAAAAAGCAATAGAGTGACTATTATGACATTTTCATCCCAATGCAAATGAAAGGAAAATGAAAGGTATGATGTACTCAGGTCCTGCTGTGGAGGCACAGCACTGTTATGGAGAACTCAGTTCATTACAGTTTCTTCAAGACTTGCTCATGCTGCAGTAGGACCCCTCACAGTATCTTAATTAGTAATCTGATGGAGACAATCTGGGTCTATTCTTCTGTTATTTGGTGGCTGCTTTTTGGTACTCTGGTAGCACAAAGGAGCCTTATTTCAGGTGAGGATCTGTTTTTTTAAGTCAATACCAGAGATAAAACCTCTGACATTCAAAGATTTTGAAGCCAAACAGAAGAAGATACCAGAAACCCAGCCAGGGACCTTCAGGAGGAGAAGCTGGAAGTGTGACAAGGGCTCTCCTGTGGTCCAAAACCATCTGTGCTGTTGTGCACAAAGCCCTGAGGACCTGGGTCCCCTCTACTCCACCCTGGTCCAGCTTAAGAAGCAGTTGAGAAAAATCAATTAAAGTCACTTCTGAAGACACCAGCCTACCATAGGTCAGAGCACCCTGTGCATGAGCTTTTCTTCAGGACTATGTGTGAGGCAATTTGTAATCTGGCCGTAAAATGTTGTTTTTTAGCAGAACAGAGGTCTGTGGTTCATACTCATGATAGACAATATCCCGTGGCCTATAGCCAAACTGGCACAAATGGACACTTTATTTAGAGTATGTGTATACATATGTATAGCTATATTTACATTTCTGTTTCGTTATCTTTTTCCATCTTCCCTTGGTATTTGCTTTTCATTCTGCCTTCCCCTCATAGTCCACATATGCTCTTGCTTTGAAAGTGCTCTTCTAATACTTGCATTTCTTCTTTAGTTGCAAAACAGGGACTTTTGACGGTTGCAGGTTTAAACAGAAAATCTCAAGCACTTCACTGTCATTTTCAAAAGCTAACTTAACCTCTTGGGAACCTATTGCCTTATTGAAATGAATAAGGCTTAGGATTTTAAATTTCGGATTCTTTTTTGGAAAGGACACATAAACTGCCTGTCTTCAAAGGGCTAGAAATGAGATTAATTCCCAGGCCAACCCTGTTCCTAATCAGAAACTCATGTGTTACTGCAATGATTGGTATGAAGAAGAAGTTGGAGGTAAAAGTCTTTTTACCTAGGTTTCTGTCTTGGCCTTTCCCCACTTTATTCCTCTGGGTTTGTAAAGTATACAAGATCTTTCAGCTGGGCAATTCCAACTGGATATGGATTGAATCTTTACTGATATTCTGCACTTTTTCAGACTCTTTCATATTTCAAAGGTATAAATTTCAGCTTCAAGAACAAACACTAATCTTGATGCAATTGTATTAAAAAAATCATTATAAGAGGCACAGAATGAATTACAGCTACTAGGAGGAAACTTTCCACTGTTTTTCACAACTAACACTATTATTTACTCCAGCAAAAAGCACTGGACAATTAACAGCATACAGAGATTATGATGATGTTCTATGCACAAGCAAAAATCTTGTATTTGATTACTCAACATACCTCTTCCTCACATTTACCTTTGTTCAGATGTTTTTTATCTACAGCATATTTTCTTACCCAAGAACTTATTTATACTTGATAGGATATTTTTACAGTTGCCACTAGAGGTCTATTCACCACTACAAATATAAAGGAAAGAGGCAAGCAATGCATTTTCTACTCTGGATTTTGTTTCATTTAATTACTTTTCACTGCTAACATTGGAGTAATGATCAAAAGTAACATGGCTGTGGACCCCTTATAGTAATAGGCATTAAGTCAGAAAGTGTCACTATTTTTTAAGGTTGTATACAATATGGTCTTACTAATGCTGTTCTTTTGGTTTGGTAATGGGTACTTGTTGAGTTTGGTTTTTTTTTTCCTTTCAAGACAGAGCAGCTATTTGCTGCACCCAGGTCTGTGCTGCCCCGCTATGACACCTGACAGCTGTATAAATAAACAAAAGGAAAGGCAATCCTGTCCAGATTTGCTCCCGAGGAGATACACTCAG